>NW_026126136.1:0-157254 GCF_943737965.1 Phodopus roborovskii
TGAGAGGTCTGGTTAGTCCTGTGTGGTCCTTTTTCCTGACCACCAATTATAATTTGGGTACATCAGCTAAAAAATTTACTTACACTTTGGTCCAAAGGATAAGTATTTCAACTTCAGTATGTTCTATTTCCTCTTTTTTTTTATGTTTTTTTTTTTTTTTTTGTAGTAAGTAAGCTGTGCTAGAAACTGTTGCTTCAATGGTGGAGGTATAATTGCAGCCTTTATCCTCAAATCTTCGTTTCTCTCTGCTGCACAAATTGGTCATCTGTAGAAGTTTCTCCATAGGTACTACCTGGGATAAGTGGCCCATTATAGCTATTATTATATATGTTTAGCAGCTAACCAGTCAACAGACGTGCTGGCAACAATTAAACTTCATCCAAAATTAGTAGCATTTAATCAAAAAAAGAAGGGAAGCAGAACACAGGTGCTTGAAATGAGGGTGAAATTTTTATCCTTTGGAACAAAGTCAAATGTATAACACGTATTACCCAAATATAATTAGTGAATCTGGAAAAAGGCTACATAGGGCCGCCCAGACACACAGGTGCCCGGACCAGCGGGGCCTAGTTATTCGTGCTAACCCAGTTGGGCTAGAACCTGAAAAATAATGGGAGAGAAAGAAGGAATGAGACCAAGCACTCTTTGTCGAGGTCTCCGTTTATTAGGCACAAAGAGGGATTTTTTTAAAGCAAATGCAGGGAGGTAATGGGGAGGGGTAGTTGTGCTGACTCTTGGGGCTTTGGTATTGTCCCAGGCCATAAATGTCTGCTTATCTCAGTTTCTGGTGTCTTGTTTCATCTCAGTTCCTAAGGGGAATGGAACAGACTGCTTTTTTTTTTTTTAGCAGTTTTCGGTTTTACCAAGATAAGGCTCAATTAGAGTTTTACAGTATAAGTAATTCTGCAAGACTCAAGGCCGGCTCCCAACATATCCCCTATTTTATTATTTTTATGGAGGGTCTGTGTCAGGGTTATGCATTGGTCTCCCATAATCGGGACCCTGGGGATGGGCTTTTCACTATGTGATAATTGGGTAGGACCACTGTCTTAGGCTACATTGGGTGCATCCGCCCGCAGCACTCAAGGACATAGTCAAAAATCAGGCAAGAAACTCAGGCAAGATGAGTGGGCCCTGGAGAGACGGTCCTATGCTACTCCTGTCGTTGAGGGACCTACAGCCGAAGAGGAGGTTCTGCATCCGGCATTGTGGCACTGCCATACTCCATGGAACTGATGATTCTCTGATATTTGAGCAAACCAGGTTCTCTGTTTTTCAAGTCCTGTGAAATCAAGTACTTGTATAGGAGGATCAGAATTGGTATTGTCAACATCCTCAACAGGTCAACAGGTTCCTTAGAGGGAGTCCTGTTCCTTTTCCAAAAGCTGATGGTAGTGTACAGAAATAGGTTTTTTGAGTATGGATTCAATTTGAGTTTTGATCAATTGAGTTAGTCTCTGGAATGCCTAAGGGCCAAAAGTCAGTAGTAACAGTAATCCCACGAATGGTCCCAGGAAAGAAAGAAGTAGGGTAGAAAGCCAAGGGGAGTTGGAAAACCAATTTTTATACCAGGACTCTGCCTGTTCCCACTATCGTTTATGTTCCTCAAGATTTTTTGTACTCTAAGCTGTCTTCCACTAAGCCAGTGTTATCTACATAAAAGCAATATTCATCTTTTAAGGCTGCACAGAAGGCACCCTGTTGCAAGAATAATAGATCAAGCCCTCTTCTATTCTGTAACACAACTTCTGCTAAAGAAGTGTGTGAATCCTTTAGATGTTTTAGTTCGTATTGTAATTCTTTAATATATTTGTCCACTGCCCCTGTGAGTTGATTGAAATGGGAGTTAGTCTATACCATAGAGGCTATCCTGTCCCTGCCCCAGCAGCTCCAAGATCTAGAATAACAGCCAAGGTAATGGCAGTTACCTGTTTTCTTTTTACATGGCTGGAAGTATCTCGACCCCAGAAGTTAAGGAAGGTTTCTGGATCATGTATATTAAGTCGAAGTACCAACTGGACCAAGGTACAATTGTTTCGTTTCTTTAGAAATACTGAGACTACCACATAAGTAGTCAAATCAGAGGAGCAGGCAAGATAGGTTCCTTCTGGTGCTGTAACATAAATGTATTGTGAGGAAATTACGACTGTTTGGTTACATATTGGAATTAATGAGGAGGGAGGAATCATGTGAGGGACAAGAAGACAAAGATCCAGTCCTGAGAGTTGGCCAACGGTTAGGCCTTGTTCTGTGGGGGAAGTAGGGCTCCATCTTAACTGGCTAGTATCATTAGTAAAGATAACATTATCAAAAACAGCAATCCCTTCGTAAAAAGGGGGACCTGGAGAAAAGCAAATCCAGCATTCTTGTAGATCTGTATTATTGGTCAGATGGAGGGTATGAATAGTTGAATTGGCTAATGAAAGAATCATTTCTGCAGAGGAAGGAGGTAAGGTGGGTTGAAAAGTTCCTGTGACCTTCACAGGGGAAGGGGAAGGTTTGGCAGAGGGTCTAACAGGAGGCCTAATAGGGACATTTCCCTTCTGGTGTAATTCAGGATTGGGGCCAATAGCTGTTTAGGGTTTGAGGGAAGAGATTTTTGTGGCTGTATTTTAAAGGTATGGCCTATATTACTCCTGAAATGTACAGGCAAAGACCCCATTAACCCCCTCAAGTTGGCTAATTTTGTAATTGATTTCCCCCACAGGTGAAAGAGATCAACAAAGGATTACGCTAGTGATTGTAGCATTGTCGATTGTAGGGAACAGGTCCTGAATTTAACTCATAAGAAGGGGGATTTAGGCGCTTAACTGTTATACGTTTCCCAACTAGCGGAGGGTTTCAAATAAGTATCCTCAGTGGTCTCACATCCCCAGGGAGTGCAAAAGTAATCTTGCTAAAAGCCACATTTGTCCTCTATAGATTGGTCTCGATGGGATCCAGGGCAGATATATACAAGTGCCACAGTAAGATAATTCCTGGCCTGCCCATTAAAACATCCCTGTAGGGAAGTAGATCTAGTATCTGTATTGTCAGGTATGGACAAGGGCAAGTAATATCTAGGTGTTCCCTACCTAGTTTCAGAAGCCCCCATAGCCAGGGCACAGATATCAACAAGTAAGGAATCAAAAAAGGGTTGGGGCCCAACATGTGAGGAGGTATTGGCTACATCTCCTGCTTCATTGAATATGATCCATGTATAGTTGTAGATTTGATACTGGTTAGAGATGGCAGGAACTCCCAAAGACAGAAGGCTGCAGGCGGTCCAGAGAAACAGCATCTTTGTATCTTGAATTTAAACACAATTGGAATTTTTCTCAGGGTTTCCCCTGGGTGGGTTATATAATTTTAACAGGCGCTCAGGCAGCTATCTGGCATTATTGGCCTGATTATCAAATATACAGTTATGTCCTTTTCACCAAATAAGCACTGGATCTGGTCCATGCCATTGGTTGGTAAGCAGATCTTTCCATAATGCCTGGGTATGATCATGTGCTGTAGTCAGATGCCAAATGCGATCAGCAGCTGACTTTTCATATTTATCATAGGTAAGGAAATTAAGCTCAAACAAGGCATGGTTTAGAAGATTTTTAGGATTATTTTTATCGGGATACAATTTTTCTCCCCCAGAATACAGTTTATAAAGCATATTTTTAAGTGTCTGGTGTGCTCTTTCGACAATTCCTTGACCTTGAGGATTAAAAGGAATGCCAGTAAAATGTTTAATTTTTTTTAATAGGCCCAAAATGTTGAAATGCTTTACTAGAATACCCAGATCTGTCGTCTGTCTTTATAATTTTATGGAACTCCCATGTAAACAAAATATTTCAAACAGTGACTTATCACATGTTTAGTGGCTTCTCCAGTTTGTGTAATGGCCATTGAGAAGCCTGAATACATAGCGACTGTCACGTGTAATACTTTAATCTGCCAAATTTTGTAATGTGAGTAACATCCATTTGCCACAAATGATTAGGAAGCATGCCTGAGGATTTAGTCCTATATTAGTTACTGGTAAATATTGTTGGCACATATCACATTGCTTGACAATTTGTTCAGCAGTCTCTGTAGTTAAACCAAACTCTTTTTTTAGACTATTTCTTTTTTGATAATGATGCCTCCTTCTTAGGGGAGGCTGGAAAATGAATCCAATATATAAGGACATTTTTCCAAAAACCAGTGGTTGTTGAAAAACTGGAGGAAAGTACAATTACAACAATAGGCTGTTCATAATCTAGATGGCAAAGATGGGCTTTTTCAATGCTTTTTAGTAGAACTGGATGGCCGCTTCGGCCTTGGTGTAATTTGTCTGTGAGAGGTCAGAGCTGGATCCCCTGGAAGAATATCATATATTGATTGGTCTAAGCTCCCCTGTTTTAATGGAGAGAGAGAGGCTGATCCATTGAACATCTCCCAAAAACTTTTGCCAGTCGTGAAGAGTTTTTAAATTTGAACAATCAGTTTAGAGTCTTTGAAGCTGGAGAGCAGTCTGTTGGATCCGATGGCCTAGATAGGTGTAAGGAGGTTTCTTTTGAATATTCTCTGTGGCCAAAATAAATCCACCGCAATACACGAGCTTCCAGCAGCTCCTGTAATTTAGCAAACACTTTAAGACATCTCTCCTCAGCAGGGGCTACCAGCAGAATATCATCCATATAATGGATAATGCAAAGGTCAGAAAACTTGCACCTGATAGGATCCAGGCAGGCAGCCACATAAGCCTGGCATATTGTAGGACTTTAGCCATTCCTTGGGAGAGCACCACCCATTGAAAGTGAGGGCATGTTCCCAATTAAAAATTTAATTGAAGTAAGACTAAATGCAAACCTGGGGCTAACTTGGGAGTGAAGCAGAATGGAAAAGAAACAATCCTTTAAATTAATAACAATTAGTTGTCAATCTATGTAATAACCATAGGTGAGGGCAAGCCAGGTTGAAGAGTTCCCATAGGCTGAATTGTTAAATTAATGGCTCTCAAATCCTGGAGCAATCTTCCTTTTCCTGAAGTCTTTTAAATCGCAAATATAGGGTAATTTCAGGGAGAGGTGGAGGGGATTACATGTCCTGCCTACAATTGTTCTTGAACTAGTTGGGAAGTCACCAGAAGATTTTCTGCATTTAGAGTCATTTTTCTATCCACATTGGATGTCAGAAATCTTTGTAATGAGAATGGGGGCTGGCAGTGCAACAACATCCCTCTTTAAAAATGGCTAAATTCTTTTCTATCACCTTAAGTGTCTAATTGGAGAGTGGCCAAAGAGTGTACTTCTCCTCGATCCATCTTACCTAGCCCGTGTCCTTTGATCCCAGCCCATTTTACACATCATCTGGAGAGTTTTTCTCTTGGCAGAGTGCCTTGGGTGAGGGTTTGGGTTGTAAGGACAACTCACATCTCTTCTAAGAGATCACTTCCCCACAAATTAGTGGAGAGGCCAGCCATGATAACACACTAGAAGTAACCTGAATGTCCTTCTGGGTCTCTCTAGTTAAACCAAACTATTTTCATAAACTACTATTTCCATGATGAAAGCTGTGTGACTGCTGAGTTAATTATACCTGAGATAGTGACTATCAGCTGACCCATCACCTTTAGCTAGTGGATCGGGAAGTTTGAATGAGCTCTTATATGACCCACAAGGCAAGGTGCCTTTCCTTGATGAATGGCGTTTTGAATTTGCTCAAACAATAATTTAACCTGATCATTACTAGTTTCAATGTATGGAACTACCACTAAAACTTGAAGAGCTCTGAAAACATAATGAATATCAGTATATGAGTTAAATGAATCAGTCATTAGATGCTGAAAAATTATTGCAACAGCTTGTAACTCAACTATCTGAGCTGAAGCTGGATCTGTCTGTACTACATATACTTTTCCATCAATAACATAAGCTGCTTTTCCATCGTAAGAACAATCAGTATAAACTAACATAGCAGGTTTAACAGGATTACTCTTTACAATTTTAGGGAATACAAAAGGATGTATTAGTACAAATTATAATGTCTATAAACTGAGTATCAATTTTTCTCAAAAACTGAGGAAAATCTGATGGACCAAAAATTATAATTAATTAAAGCTTGAAAACTTAGGCCTTAAATCTATACAGAGGAAGGAAACTTATAATAATAAAAGAAAATTAACTCCTTTAATCAGGATTGCCAGGGCTGGTGCCTGAGCTCACTCTCAGAAAAGGTGTAACCTCTTACCATGTAAGTAAACATTCCTTTGCCTATTAATTGCTGGTAGTAAAGATTTAGAAATAACCATTAACGTACTATTTGGTATAGGGAACATGTGTTATGCTTTGTTCTCTGGCAAAATATCTCTTAGACAGTATTTTGTACCATACAAGCTACTGCTTTAAAATAAGGATTTAACAATTTAGCTGGGGAAGCAGGTAAATGCAACCATTATAATGGTCCCCTTTGCCATAAGTAAGAAAGAATTTGGACTATGCTGTGTGGGAAGTACATAAGTCTTGCATGGTTTTATATATTCAATACAGCATATCTGTGCATGCTGTATTGTATTCTCCGTTTGTAAGAGAACTTTTCTATTCTCTTCGGTGAGCTGTCTAGGTGAATTGGGATTAGTGTCTCCTTTCAGAATACTTAAAGGTTTTAAATCATCAGTAGGTGCCTTTTAAAAACGGATGTAACCATTGGAATAGTTCATAATAACTTCTGAAAATCATTCAATGATCATAAGCTATCTTTTCTAATTTTTAATCTTTGAGGCCTAATTTCTTTAGGATGTAACATAAGTCCCAAATACTTTTGAAAACATTCTACTTTGACCTGTAAAGCTTTCATTACCTGACCTGGTCTCATTTGCATTTTCACTGACACTTCTCTAGGTGTAGCTAATAGGCAATGTAGTTTCCCCACACCTCCTTTCAATAGCTTTTCTCAAATCTTACATTAATCTCCATTCTTTCAATTTCTTCTTTAACCATCAAAATTTAGGAAGATTTTTGTATTCTCTCCTCTGCTAAACTCTTTTGAGACATCCATACAGATTTCTCTGGCTCTGACCATTTCTTATTGTTTCACTCTGCCAGACAATCATGGGAGATTCAGATCTCCAATCCTTACACTTAAGACATGACGTGATGTCTCTCTCTGTGTAATATGTTTTGTTTTGTTTTTGTTTTTGTTTTATATCCCTAGAAATTTAAGTAGTACCTATTGTTGGAATTCACACATGTACACATTCACAATCACACTTTGGACACTCAGACACTCACATGTGTGGCCACACTATACATACAGAGCATACATACATATTTTAGTTCTCTTTTTCTTTAGATCAAGATTAGTTTGTTGAAATAAAACATCCTTAATTGAAATTTCTTGTAATGTAGCTGTTATACACAACCCTTAATTTATGAGCATCCAAAATCTGAAAAATTTTCAAAAAATTCACCTGTTTCTGACAGGCTGCATTAATTTTTCCATACACTTGGCTGGGAGTTAGCCACAGCAGGAGTTCCTAAGGCTTAGGGCCTCTATGTCCTATTCTTCATGTGGTCTATTAAGATCCTCAGCCACCTTTTCCCATGTCAGGGGGGTGAAAAACCTAAGGACAATTATTAGAAAGGAAAGAAAAGAAACTTACTAACTCTTTATATGAAGCTCTAATTCCTTCTTTCTCGAAAGGAAGACTTGAAGTTACTAATGAACTTAACTTCTTTGGACAAGGATTAACCCATTATTATGGAATGGAATGCGGGGGGTGGGGGGACTCACCAGGAATTCGGCCTACTCATGAGCAGTGAGGACTGATTCCAATTTCTCCCTTGCTGCAGCTCTCAGGTCTGCAGGTCCTGCACTCTTCTTGGTGCATGCTACCAACTTTCTTCAGGGTAGGGGGACTCCTTTCAGTAAAAACCCTCCCTCGAGCCCGCCCCATGTTGGGCACCACCTGCCCTGACCAGAGGGGCCTAGTTATTCATGGGTCGAGTTGGGCTAGAACCTGAAAATAATTTGAGAGAAAGAAGGAATCAGACCAAGCAATCTTTATTAAGGTCTCCCTTTATTAGGCACAAAGAGGTTTTTTTAAAAGCAAAGCAGGGAGGAAATGGGGAGGGGTAGCTGTGCTGACTCTGGGGCTCTGGTATTGTCCCAGGCCATAAATGTCTGCTTGTGTCAGTTTCTGGTATCTTGGTTCATCTCACTTCCTGGGTTGAATGGAACAGACTGCTTTTTTAGCAGTTTTCCGTTTTACCAAGATAAGGCTCAATTAGAATTTTAAATATAAGTAATTCTGCAATAGGATGTTACTCAAGGCTGGTTCCCAAAACACAGGCATCATAATTGATAAATTCTTGATGAAGGCCCATTGGAAAATATTGTTAGCTGCAGCAATAATGGTTCCTCCTCATATGGTGAATAAGATGCTCAGTTACCCAAACAAGGTTATATGTATCTTGTGGAAAGACAAAAACCGAATCTTAGAACCATTCTAGAACTGGGTTGGGCCTTCATCATTGTCCAGTGGTGACAGTCTTCCTATAACTGAGCCATAATCAAATGACTCAGGCTGCCAATCGCTGCCAGCCTCAGATCAAACAGTACCATCTATAGATAGAAAATAAAAATATAAATAACACGATAAAGGTGATTATGAGGAATCCCTGTACATTCACCCCCTTTTTTGATTCATGAAATAGGCTTTAACTGTGTGATGTGCACACTACACCATTTCCTCACCTTGAGGATTGTAAGAGATGCCCGTCTTTATTATTTTTTTTTATTTCATTTAATTTTATATAACATAGTCCATTTAAATGATAACAAATATTTATACACAATATTTGGGAATTTGGGCGTCGTTCTTTCCAAACTACTTCCTCCTGGTAAGGGGCGCTGTCTTGGCGGATTCGAAGAAGATTCAGATATCCTGGCTGAAGTCTGTAGGGCTGTTTTGTCCAGCTGTTTTGAATGTAGGATCAGCTTGTACTCTGTTTCAGGCGGTCTGGTATGATCAAACCACATTAGTCTGGAAGGAATCCACATCTTTGTGGAAACAAAAATAGAAATATTTTCCCCAGTAACTTGTCCTTCAACTTAAATTTTGGAGTCAAAGCATTTTTTTTTAGTTTAATATACTATTTTTCATGTCAATCCCAGTTCCCTCTCCCTCCCTTTCTCCGTCCCTCCCTCCCCCCAGCTCTCCCTCCCTCCTTCCCTCCCTTTTACCCTCTCTGAACTCTCACATGCACTCTAAACACCTTCCCCTCCCCTCTCCCCACCCAATTCCATATGTAGGGGAATGCCATCCAGTTGGGGTCATGTAGATCTGACAGGTCCTGTGAAGTAGGGACTAGGGCTTCTCTCCTGTCTCTAGATTAAGGCTGTTATCCCTCCATGGGGGATATGTTCGCAAAGTACTTTTGTGCACTAGGGATACATCCTGGCTCCACCGTCTGAGGTCTCTTAGACTGCTCAGTCCTTCTGCCTGAGACCCATAATCAGCGGGGCCTGAATCAGTCCCAAGCTGGTTTCCCAGCTATCAGTCTAGTGGCCATTAGCACCTCCTTGTTCAGGTAAGCTGTCTCTATGTGCTTCTGCCACATTGTCTTGTCCTCTCCATCTGCCTCTGGGTTCTAGTTCGACTCAGTGTTTATGTATCGGTGTTTGTTCCTATTTTCAACAGGCATTAGTTGAGGGTTCCATGGAGAAGTTAGTTGTTGATCTCACTCTCTGGGAAGGGCATTTATGATAGCCTTTCCACAGAAGCTGAGATTGTTAGTTGGGAGCAGTCTTATAGTTCTCTAAACATTACTTGGTGTTCAATTTTATCTTCAAACCAATATTGGCTCCCTCTTTTATGCTCTCTCTCTCTGTCTCTGTCTCTCTCTCTTTCCTTTCTTCCATTCCTAACCAGCGTCAATCATCCTGGTCTCACATGTTTTCCTTTCCTACCCCTCATTGTCTCCTACTTCTCTCTCCGTTTGCTGTCCCCTCCCACTTCACCTGAGCTCTGGGGTACTTGTCCCTTCCCAGTTCTGTGAGGGACTTTATATGAATCTCTTAGAATATACCTTGTAGCCTAGTTCCTCTGTTGATTTGAATTATAGGCTGGTGATCATTTGATCTATGTCTAAAATCCATATATGAGTGAGTACATAACTGTGTTCCTTTTTGTGATTGGGTTACCTCATCAGGATGGTTTCTTCAAGTGCCATCCACTTGCCAGAATTTCAAGATACCATTATTTTTTTCTGCAGAGCAGTATTCCATTTTGTAGATGTGCCACATCTTCATTAACCATTCTTCAATTGACGGGCATCTAGGTTGCTTCTAGGTTCTTGCTATTATAAATAGTGCTGCTATGAACAAGGTTGAACAGATGTCTTTGTTGCAAGGATGTGAATCCTTAAGGTATATGCTTAAGAGGGGGATTGCCGGGTCCTATGGTAAACTAATTCCCATTTTCCTGAGGAACTGCCATACTGATCTCCAAAATGGCTGCATGAGTTTGCACTCCCACCAGCAGTTGAGGAGTGTTCCACTTTCTCCACATCCTCCCCAACATAAGTCTTCACTGGTGTTTCTAATTTTAGCCATTCTGGCAGTGGTAAGATGGTATCTCAAAGTTTTTTTGTTTTGCATTTCCCTGATAGCTAAGGATGTGGAGTATTTTCTTAAGAGTCTTTCAGCCTTTTTGATTTCTTCCATTAAGAATTCTTTCTTCAGTTCTGTACCCCATTTTTTAATACGGTTATTTGGTGTTTTGTTGACTAGTTTCTTGAGTTCTTTGTGTATTTTGGAGATCAGCCCTTTGTCGGATATAGGGTTGGTGAAAATCTTTTCCCAGTCTGTGGGCTGCCGTTTGGTCTTGTCGACTGTGTCCTTTGCGTTACAGAAGCTTCTAAGTTTGAAGCGGTCTCCTATACCAATTTGTTCAAGGGTACCTCCTACTTTCTCTTCTAAGAGGTTCAATGTGGCTGGATTGATGTTGAGGTCTTTGATCCATTTGGACTTGGGTTTTGTGCATGGCGACAGATATGGGTCTATCTGCAGTCTTCTACACACCCTCATCCAATTGTGCCAGCACCATTTGTTGAAGATGCTGTCTTTGCCCCTTTGTATAATTTTAGCTGTTTTGTCGAAAATCAGGTGTTCATAAGCACATGAATTAATATCAGGATTTTCAATTGGATTCCATTGGTCTACCTGTCTATTTTTATGCTAATAACAGGCTGTTTTCAGAACTATAGCTCTGTAGTAGAGCTTAAAGTCAGGAATGGTTGCCTCCTGAAGTTCTTTTATTGTACAGGGTTGTTTAGGCTATCCTGGGTCTGTGTTTTTCCATATAAAGTTGATTATTGATCTTTGGCCATAGAACGAGGTCTCAGCTGGAGAGCGCCAGTTTCCAGTGAGATCCCACTACCCTGCAAAATCTCCTCAAGTTCCAGCTCAGCCCTTGTCCTCTTCAGCCAGCTATTTGCCAGAGCTTACGCCCTACCCTGTGCCCTACCCCACCCATGGTCCTGCCCCTCTGGTCCAGCACTGGGACAGAGGTTGGAGCCAAGAGTCCACCCTATTTTGCAGACTTCTCGGAGCAACTCTGAACAAAGGAGACCTGACTATCCACGCGGGACCACCGGTAATTTCCACGGGCTTGGTCTCTGACCATGCCTCCAGTCCTCTGCTGGAGTCCCGGGCCCCTCCAGAGATCCGACTATCTCTGCGGGTCCACGTGGCATGCCTGAATTACGTGAGATTAAAAAAATATTGCAAAAAACGTTGAAGCCCTGACTAGTATAAACAGGGTCATTACCAGTTTTAATTATCTGGGCATTCCCATATAAGCAAAGGCTTTCAAACTATGTTTCTTAACATCCTTAAGCCTTTCTTCAGTATGGGCAGAGGCAAATATGAGATGAGAATTGGTATGCACAACTTCAGGAACACATTGTATTTCGCCAAAGGAAGCAACATAGTTAACATCCATCTGCCAGATATCATTAGGCATGACAACCCAGGGGTTAACTCCAAGATGTGGAATAGATAAGAACTCTGCACATAGGGGACAATTTTTTACTATATTAATAGCTTGGTATCTAGTAATTTTGAAATGGAGTTTGAGTGATCCTGCCTTAAGGTGGAAGGTTGTATGAGCTTTGCAGGCTGCTTCATAACCAGACTCTCTCATCATCATGATGGCACTATCTATTTTAGTGTTAAAATCGGCAATGGCATTTCCTTCACTCAGAGGGCCAGGCAAATCAGATTGCACTCAGAGATGTCCTAAAAAAATTTGATAAGAGCATCTCCATAGTAGGCTTTATATGGCTAGTAAGTGTTCCTGTATATGTGAGACTGGAGCTATATAGGCAGCAGTTTCTATATGGACCAATATATGATACACATATTTATTGCTAGGGTATAAGGTAAACAGCTCATCAGAAAAATGTTGCAGGGATAATTGTACTGTGGCTACTTCAGTAAATTGTGCAGATTTCACATTAAATGTAGAACATTTATTAATGGGAAAGAAACAATAGCTGCACAACCAATTGAGGAGCTGTCTGTAAATATATTGCGGGCCCACTTCAAAGGATTTTGAGAAATAAATTTGGGGAAACACAAAGGGTGATGTTTTTTTTTAAAATGAGATAATTTATTGGAAGGAAAATGACTATCAAACTGGCAGGGTGTGGAACACAAGTAATGTGCCCAGTCCTCATCAATGTTTTGAAGCTATTGTATCTGTTGTTGTGTATATAGGGAGTTACAAATACATCAGGGATCTTACCAAAACTTGAAGACTTATTTTGTATGTTCTTTGCATAGTAGAAAGCATTACCTGGGGATAAGATCTAAACTGTTTTTTTCCTGGGAATGCATGTTCATGCACCCATAATGTAGGGCCAGTTTGCCAAAACAAAGCAGTAGGGGAATATGCTGAAGCAAAAACTCAACATCAAATTTTGAGAATAGTCAGTATAATTTAAATGTACAGATTGGTAGCATTTTTGCACAAGTTGTTTCATTCTCATGCAGCAAGTGTTAAGGTGTGCAGAGAAGTGGGATCAGAATCTCCTTGTAAAATATCAAATAAAGGTCTAAGCTGCCCAGTGGTTAGGTCCAAACTAGATCAAACCCAATTTATATCTCGTAAGAATTTTTGAAAATCATTAAGGGTGGTCAGTCTATCTAACCTTAAAGTAATCTTTTGAGGATAGATACTGGAATATAACAATTGATGACCCAGGTATTGATAGGGAAATACTTGTTGTACCTTTTATGGGGCTATTCTTAAGCCAGCTAGTTGAAGATTATGTTGCAATTCCCCAAAGGCCTCATTCTCTTCCTTAGGATCTCGGCAGGCTAAAAGAATATTATCCATATAATGTATAATATACAGGGATTGAAATTTCTCCATGATGGGGGCAATGGCCCAAGAAACATAAATTTGACAGATAGTGGGACTATTGGATATTCCTGGAGGTAACACCAACCATTGATATCTCCTATAGGGCTCTTGAAAATTGATAGAAGAAATGCTAAATGCAAATCCCTCGCTATCCTGAGGATACAAGGGAATGGCTAAAAGACAAACTTTTGGCCTAACACTAATAAATGATAGATAGCATCAAGGAATAACTACAGGGGAAGGTAAGCCAGGTTGTGTGGCTCCAATAATTTTCACACAACCATTAACAGCTCAGAGATCTGGTCAGAGCCTCCATTTTCCAGATTTTTTTCTTTACAACAAAAATTGGAGTATTCCATGGGGAAGTGGAAGGAACAATATGTCCTGCCTCTAATTGCTCCTTTACAAGTTGATGTGCAGCCTGTAATTTCTTAATAGATAAGGGCCATTGGTCCACCCAAACTGAGTCATCAGTTTTCAAGATAATAGGAATAGAAACACACAGCAATAGCCCCTAAAGAAAATTGCCCAACCCAGTGAGTTCTCTGGCTCTTTTGATAATTAAAATTTTGGATGCAACAGAATGAGGGTCATCTTGGAGGAATTCACCAAGTCCATTTCCTTATACATAAACTTGGTTGACCTGCATATTTTTAACAGACTAAGTAGTAAGGACCACTCCTATTGCCTTAAAGGCACATCTCTTCCTCAAAGGTTAACAGGGTTATGATTTAACACAAAAGTTTGAAAAAGACCTGTATGTCCTTTATCATCTGACCATTTAAGAAGCTTAGTACTATATTCTGGAGTCACAGAAGTACCCATTCCTTTGGTAAAGGCTATCAAATTATCCATACAGAATTTGTTGGCTCTTAGGCTATGCTGGCTTTGGCCATTTCCCATTGACCAGCTCTGGAGACCAGCTGTGGGAGGCACAGATTGCCAATACTTCCAATTAAGACACTAACCTGATGCCTTTTTTTACTATATCCCATGCAATGTAAGTAGTACCTTTTGCTAGGATTAGGAATTACACATTTCTAATCAACAATTCATACACACATTTGTGTGGTCACCTCATACATACAGATCAACAAAAAAAAATACATACATACATACATACATACATGGTGGCATTTGTGCTACTAAGCTTCAGAAATTCTTTGTTTCAATTGTTCATATTTCGGCATCCAATGTATCTTCTTCATTAGTTACACCAGAACTATCATCTGCTAATTGAAATCCCTCTTGTTCTGATAGATTTCCCCGATTCTAAATCTTGTACTTCCTCAAAAGTCCTATTCATCTCTGCAATATTTACATTTACTTTATGGCAATGGATTCTTTAGCTGTCTTGTATTAGTTCCAGTGCCTTTTCTTTTCAGTAGCGTCACTAATTGCACACTGAGAATTTCCTTAGAGTTACTGGCACCCATCCTTCAATATACCCTTATATACTTACGTTGCTGGCCAGCCTCTGAGGGCTATCTCTTAGGTGATCCTTTCTTCCTGATCTTGGTAGGATCTTCACTTTTAGTGCCCGTGCTAATATCTGTTCCATGTCGGGCAGAGTCCTAGAATTTGAATGAAAGAGACAAGACAGTACACCATTCGTTCGATAGCAATTTTGAAATGCTGAACCTCGAATGTCATTTATTGAGTTGATGGAACTGGCTTAAAAAGTGACTTAGAGCACTGTGGAAAATAACAGGATTTTTATGCTTAGCTCCTCCCTCAAGGTGTGTTTTTTCACAAGGTGTGTGTTTTCAAAACGGGAAGAGTACCAATAAGAGCTGTGAGTCAAGGAGTTCTGGCCAACAGCTTCAGGCTTGCTCAAGTTGCCTCAGGAGTCCATGCAGGGCCTTACACATAGGGACCTTCGCCTCCTACATAAACGTGGAGACAGGTCTCATTATTACTGCAAAAACTGGGGCTGTGAAAACATAGGTAACACTTATTGGAAACCGTCCTCCAGTTGGGAATACAACATAGTCAATGCTGGATACCCTCATACCACCTATTCTTATATTAGTAAATATTATGTATCAATTTATACTGTCCAGGTCTGTGAGGAATGCCTTATATCCTCTCCCACAAAAGGTGGGTGTAATACTCTTATAAGTACCTTTACCACTCCTGGCTATTGTGCCCAAAATTTGTACAGAGGACACACCTAGGGATTTTACCTATATAAAGAGGGATATGATGGGGGAATTACCTTCTCAATTAAGCTCCAGAAAGAAACCCCATTTAAACCATCACTGTTGCCATTGGCCCAATGTTACTTGGGGGAGAACACCTGCCACCATCATCCATACTCCCTCCCCCCACAGGGGGGGGCTAAAAAAAAGGAAGGAAGGGGGGGACCAATTTTTCCCCCCCCAAGGGAGAAAAGCCCGGGCCCCCCGGGGGGAAGCCCGGGGGGGGGGTTGGGCCCCCCCCCCAGACAATCTTTGTGTTTTTTTCCTCCCCCCCCCCGGGCGGGTGGGGGGGGGCGGCGGGGGGGGTTGTAAAAATGTGCCTTTGGGGGGTGGGGGGGGGGGGAGGGGGGGGGGGGGACCGCCTTTTTTTTTGTTTTTTATTTATTAGGGGGGGGGGGCGGTGTGGAGGGAGGTGGAGGAGGGGGGAAGGAGAAGAGGAGGTGGGTGGAGGGGGGCCGCCCCCCCCCTGCTTGATATATTTTATAAAAAAAAAAAAGGAGGGGCCCGTTTTTGTTTGTTGTTTGGTTTTTTTTTGGGGGTTGGGGGGGGGGGAGGGAGGAGAGGACTAAAGTTAGGGGGAGGGAAATAAAAATATAAAATTAGAGAAGGAAAAAAATTTCACATTCATTTCAGGCACTTGTGCTCTGGTTCCCTTTTTTTTTTAAAAAAAATGCTATGAATTTTGCAATAAGATTGATTTGTTCTCAGCACATCTGCCACCTGGTAACCTGCTGAACATATGAACTAACAGCTGTCGTGGGCCAAATACCCCAGGTGGTAGCTATGCCAGAGACCTCCACAGAGGATGAATCTGTGCATCAGAGAGGAAAGGAGATTTCAGGATCATGGCTGCTAGTGCTGCCTCTGCCACTGAGGCAAAAGATTCTAGCATAGCATTCTCCCAATCTATAAATACTGCAAGCACAGTGGATCAACTATCTGGTGATTTGGCGGATGCCTTAGCCACCCAAAACACACTTGATAATCTAGGAAAAGTGGTCATTTTTAAACTAAATCTACAAAGTAGCCTTCTATATGAACACTTGTTTTTTGTTTTTTTTTTTTTTTTTTTTTTTTTTTGTTAGAGGCTCACATGGCTTCTTGCTCTTTCACACTTCTGTGCTAATTCATCAGCTGTAGTTATTTTTGTCTAGGGATCCTGAAGTGATCAGTTTTTAAATTATACACATGCTTTAGCCATGCAGATCATTAACATCAATGAAACCTGTGTACCACACGCCAGTCCAGAAGACCTTTTACAAGGACTTCAAGTTGTGGGCATATTATTTAGAGAATGGGCAATCATTCTGTCACTGGGGTTTGTAGACTTGCACTTGGTGCTACTTTGCCACAGTATTAGACAGCCCCTGACCAACTTTCAAACAAGACAGCCTATCATTCTGGGGTACTGATAATAACATCCACAGTAGAAAGCAGAGAAAGGTATGTTGGATTAGATGTGGGGATACAACTTTATTCCCAGCAGAGAACAACCTGGACTACATATCCAGTACCAGGACAGCTAAGATCTCACAATGAGATCCAGTCTAAAAAATACAAAACAAACAATAACAACAAAAGAAATATACAAACATAACCAACAGAATATAAGAGATGGAAGAGAGAATCTCAGCCACTGAAGATAAAGTAGAGGAAATAGATTCATTGACCAAAGAAAATCTTAACTCACACAAATCCCTAACCCAAAACATCCAGGATATGTGGAACACTAATAAAATGCCAAAACTAAGAATAATAGGGCAAAAGAAGGCAGAGTAGCCCAGCTCAAAGTGCAGAAAACATATTCAGCAAAATCGCTGAAGAATACTTTGCAAATCTGAAGAAGGACTTGCCCATAAAAGTACAAGAAGCATACTGAACACCAAATAGACTGGACCACAGAAAAAAGACGCCTGATCACATAATAATAAAAACACCTAACATACAGAATAAAGAAATAATATTAACAGCAATGAAGGAAAAAATGTCAGTTAACATGTAAAAGCAGACCTATCAAAATTACACCTGACATCTCCATGGAAACTCTCAAGATCAGAGGGTCCTGCATAGATGTTCTACAATTACTATGAGTCCAAGGATGCCAGCCAAGGCTTCTATAGCCAGAAAATGTCTCAATCACTATAGATGGAGAAAACAAGATATTTAATGATAAAGCCAGATTTTCACAATGCCTAGTTACATATTCAGCCTTCCAGAAAGCACTGCAAGAAAAAGTCCAACCCAAGGAGGTTATGCTCACAAAGACATAGGCAATAGATAATCCCACTTCACCAGAACTAAGGGATAAAGCAGGGCAACTGTATTAACAATACCAAAATCAACAACTTTCCTTCAACATTAATGGTTTTAATTCGCCTGTAAAATGACACAGGCTAACAGAATGGATACAAAGACAGAATCCATCCTTCTGCTGCATACAATAAACACATCTAAGCTTCATAGACAGATATAACTTCAGGGTAAAGGGTTGGGAAAAGATCTTCCGATCAAATGTATGCAAGAAGCAAGCAGGTGTGGCTATCCAAATATCTAACAAGTTAGACTTCAAACCAAAATCCATCAAAAAGTTGAAGACAGACATTTCATATTTATCGCAGGAGAAATCTGTCAGCACAAAGTCACAAATTTGAACATCTATGCCCCAAATACAAAGGCACCCACATTCATAAAAGAAACGCTACTAAAACTCAAACTCACATAAAACCTCACACACTCATACTGGAAGACTTCAACATACCACTCTCACCGCTAGACTGGACCAACAGTCATAAGCTTAACAAAGAAACAAAAGAACTAACAGAAGTTATGTCTCAACTGGGTTTAACAAACATCTATAGAACATTGCATCCAAACACAAAGGAATATACCTTCGTCTCAGCTCCACATGGAACCTTCTCTAAAATCAACCATATACTAGGAGACATATCAAACCTAAAGAGAAATAAAAATAAATAAATAAATAAATAAATAAATAAATAAATAAATAAAAATGGGGACACTCAAAGCATGGCCTATGCTAAAGAAAGAGGTCTCAGATGGAGAGTGCCAGGATAGAGTGAGATCCGACTATAGGTGCAGAAACATCCCAAGTATCAGCCCAGTCTTTCGCCTCTTCTGCCAGCCATTGGCTAGAGGTGAGTCTGGGCCCAATTGGGGCAGCCTCTCCCCTACAAACTCCCCCCATAGAACTCCCTGTGTTGTCTCCCAATCCCGCTGCTCCAGTGGCCTGTCCCCTTCGAGAACACACTTGGAGATCTGATACACCCCCACCCATCCCTACTGCAAGCCTGCCCCCCCTCCAACCTGTGCCCTTCCCTGCCCTCAGTCCCACCACTCTGGATGAACACTGGGACTGAGGGTGGAGCCAAAAGTCCACACAACTTAGGGGGACTTCTCAGAGCAACTCTGAACACAGGAGACCTGCTTATTCATGTGGGACCACCCGTAATTTCCGCCTGCTTGGATTCCGACCCCCCACCGCTGGTCCTCTGCTAGAGTCTCGGGCCCCACGCAGAGATCCGCCTGCCTCTGTGGGACCACTCTGAGTTCCCGCCAGCATCTTCTACTGGATCCTCATCCCTGATCACATCCATGGGCCCTTGTCTGCGGAGATATTTCCTAGAGAGCTTGGGCCACATAGAGCTACAGATATTGAACCTCTGGCCCACATAAGCCCAATGGGGAAGTACCACAGAGAGAGGGAGAGACCCCACCAACACCTACTGGAAGAAGCTATGGGGGAGATGGCAACACAAGAATATACCTAACAACAGAAGACAAGAATGACACCACCAGAATCTAGGGAATCTACCCCAACTAGAATGGAACACAACAACAAAGCAGAGGAAGCAGAAGGGAACAACTTAAAAATTACGATCAGAAAAATGATAGAGGCCATCAAAGAAGATGTGAGAAAATCCCTTAAAGAAATGGAGGAAAAAACAAACAAAAAAGTGGAAGAAATGAACAAATTTCTTAAAGAAAGTAAAGAAAGTACAGAAAGCCAAGAAGAAAATGGTTCAAGATTTGAAAACTGAAATAGAGAAAATAAAGGTAATACAAACCGAAGGAATGCTGGAAATAGATCAGGCAAAAGATCAAGAACTACAGATGCAAGCATAACCAACAGAATTCAAGAAATGGAAGAGAGACTCTCAGGCACAGAAGATAAACTAAAAGAAATAGATTCATCGACCAAAGAACATCATAAATCTAAACAAATCCTTAACACAAAGTATCCAGGAAATGTGGGACACTGTGAAAAGTCAAAATCTAAGAATAATAGGCATAGAGGAAGGTGAGGAAGCTGAGCTCAAAAGTGCAGAAAACATATTGAACACCGAAAACTTTCCCAACCTGTAGAAGGACATGCCAATGAAAGTACAAGAAGCATACCAAACACCAAATAGGCCGGACCAAAGAAAAAAGACCCCTTGACATATAATAATTAATACAAAACACTAGCATACAGAATGAAGAAAGAATATTAAGAGCAGCAAAGGAAAATGGACCGGTTATATATAAATGCAGACCAATCAAATTTACATCTGACTTCTCCATGGAAACCCTCAATGCCAGAAGGTCCTGGATAGATGTTCTACAAGTATTAAGACAACACAGATGCCAGCCCATGTTATTATACCGAGCAAAACTCTCAATCTAGATGGAGAACAAAAGATATTTAATGACAAAACCAGATTTCCCCAAAACATATCTACAAATCCAGCCTTACAGAATGTAAAGACCCAAGGAAAGTAACTATGTCCACAAAAATGTACGTGACAGATAATCCAACTACACCAGAAACCAAGGGTAAAGCAAAACAAATATATGGACAATACCACTGCCAACAACAAACCTAAAACAAACAAACATTAATAATCAATGGTCCTTACTCACCCTCAACATTAATGGTCTTAACTCACCTATAATAAGACACAGGCTAACAGAATGGATACGAAGACAGAATCCATCCTTCTGCTGCATACAAGAAACACATATAAGCTTCAAAGATATACATTACCTCAGGGTAAAGGGTTGGGAAAAGATCTTCCAATCAAATGCAACCAAGAAGCAAGCATTCATGGCTATCCTAATATCTAACAATTTACAGTTCAAACCAAAACTAATCAAAAGAGATGAAGTCAGTAATTTCGTATTCATGGCAAGTGGAATCCATCAACACAAACTCTCATTTCTGAACATCTATGCCCCTAATACAAAGGCACTCACATTCATAAAAGAAATGCTACTAAAACATAAAGCTCATATAAAACCTCACACACTTATAGTGGGAGACTTCAATACACCACTCTCAACACTAGACAGGACCACCAATCAGAAACTCAACAAAGAAACAAAAGAATTAACAGAAGTTATGTCTCAAGTGGGGTTACCAGACAACTATAGAACATTCCATCTACCTTCTTCTCTGCTCCACATGGAACCTTTCCTAAAATTGACAACCACTAGGTGGCATAACAAAGCTCAACAGATGCAAGAGAATAGGAATAGTCCCCTTGTACCTTATCAGACCACCATACTTTAAAATTGGATTTCAACAACAACACATAGAGCAGAAAACCTGCAAACTCATGGAAACTGAACAATGTGCAATTGCACCACACTTAGGTCAAAGAAGAAATAAAGAAATATATTAATGACTTTCTAATCTTCAATGAGAATGAGGACACAACATACCCCAACTTATGGGACACCTTGAAAGCAGTGCTACGAGGGAAGTTCATTGCACTAAGTGCCCATAAGGAGAAATGAGTATAGTCACATAAGAGAATTAATAGCCCAACTAAAAACCTTAGAACAGAGAGAAGCAAAGTCAATCCGTAGGAGTAGACACCAGGAAATAATCAACTTGAGGGCTGAAATCAACAAAATAGAAACCAGGAAAACAATACAAAAAAAATCAATGCAACAAAGAGTTGGTTTTCTGAGAAAATCAACAAGATAGACAAACCTTTATACAAACTAACGAAAAAGCCAAGAGAGAACATGCAAATTAACAAAATCAGAAACGAAAACGGGAACGTAACAATGGACACAGAGGAAATCCAGACAAATTTCAGGTCATACTTTGAAAACCTGTATTCCACAAAAATTGAAAATATAAAGGAAATGGACAAATTTCTGGATAACTATCACTTATCAAAATTAAATTAAGAGCAGGCAAACAACATAAATAGACCTATAAAACCAACAATGAAATAGAAGCAATCATTGAAAGTCTTCCAACTAAAAAAAATCCAGGGCCAGATGGCTACAGTGCAGAATTGTACCAGATGTTCAAAGAAGAACTAATGCCAATACTCCTCAAATTTTCCACAAAATAGAAACAGAAGGTTCATTGCCAAACTCTTTTTATGAGGCCAAAATAACAGTGGTACCCAAGCCTCACAAAGACACAAATAAGAAAGAAAACTACAGACCAATATCCCTGATGAAAATCAATGCAAAATACTCAATAAAATACTGGGAAACCGATTTCAAGAATACATCAGAGAAATCATCCACCATGACCAATTAGGATTCATCCTTGGATTACAGGGATGGTTCAACATACGAAAATCTATCAACGTGATCCATGATATAAACAAACTGAAAAAAAAAAACCTTATGATTATCTCTCTAGATGCTGAAAAAGCCTTTGACAAAATTCAACACACTTTCATGATAAAGATCTTGGAGAGATCAGGTATAACAGGAACATAGCTAAACATAATAAGAGCAATATACAACAAACCAACTGCCAACATCAAACTGAATGGAGAGAAACTTAAGACAATTCCTCTAAAATCAGGAACAAGACAAGGCTGCCCTCTCTATATATATCTATTCAAAATCATACTTGAATTTCTAGCTAAAGCTATGACAATAAAAGGAGTTCAAGGGCATCCAAACTGGAGAGGAATAAGTCAAACTGTCTCTATTTGCAGATGATATGATAGTTTACATAAGCGACCAAATAAGCTCTACCAGGGAACTCCCACACCTTCACCAAACTAGCAAGATACAAGATAAACTCAAAAAAATCAGTAGCCCTACTTTTTTCAGACAAGAAAGAGACACATCAAGAAATCAGAGAAACATCACCCTTTACAATAGCCACAAGCAACATAAAGTATCTTGGGGTAACATTTACCAAACAAGTGAAAGACCTATATAATAAGAACATTGTGGCTCAAAACAAAACAAAAAAACAAAAAAAAAAACAAAAAAAAAAGAAGATACCGAAAAAAAAATGGAAAGATCTCCCATGATCTTGGATAGGTAGGATAAATAGAGTAAAAATGGCAATCTTGCCAAAAGCAATCTACAGATTCAATGCAATCCCCACTAATATCCCACCACAATTCTTCACTGACCTTTAAAGTTTAAAAATCAGCTTTATATGGAAAAACAAAAGACCCAGGAGAGCCAAAACAACCCTATTCAATACAAGAACTTCAGGGGGCATCACCATTCCTGACTTTAAGATCTATCTCAGAGCTATAGTTTTGTAAACAGCCTGGTATTGGCACAAAAATAGACAGGTAAATCAATGGAATTGAATTGAAAATCTTGATATTGACCCACACACCTATGAACACCTGATTTTCGACAAAACAGATGAAAGAATACAATGGGGCAAGGACAGCATATACAACAAATGGTGCTGACAAAATTGGATGAGGGTGTGTAGAAGACTGCAGATAGACCCATGTCTGTCACCATGCACAAAACTCAAATCCAAATGGATCAAAGATGTCAACATCAATCCAGCCATATTGAACCTCTTAGAAGAGAAAGTAGGAGGTACCCTTGAACAAAATGGTATAGGAGACAGCTTCATGAACATAACTCCAGGGGCACAGACACTGAGAGAAACAATTAATAAATGGGACCTCTTCAAACTTAGAAGCCTCTGTAACACAAAGGACACAGTGGAGATGACCAAATGGTAGCCCATAGACTGCAAAAAAATTGTCACCAATCCCATATCTGACAAAGGGCTGATATCCAAAATATACATAGAAGTAAAGAAAATAGTCAACAAAACTTCAAATAACCCTATTAAAAATGGGGTACAGAACTGAAGAAAGAATTCTCAATAGAGGAAATGAAAAAGGCTGAAAGACACTGAAGAAAATGCTCAACATCCTTAGCTATCAGGAAAATGCAAATCAAAACAACTTTAAGAGACCATCTTACTCATGCCAGAATGGCTAAAATTAGAAACACCAATGTTTACTCATGCTGGAGAGGATATGGAGAAAGGGGAACACTCCTCCACTGCTGGTGGGAGTGCAAACTCATACAACCACTTTGGAGATCAGTATGGCTGTTCCTCAGGAAAATGGGAATTAGTTTACCACAGGACCCGGCAATCCCCCTTTTATGCATATACGGAAATGATCCACATCCATGCAACAAAGACATCTCTTCAATTATGTTCATATCAGCACTATTTGTAACAGCAAGAACCTGGAAGCAACCTAGATGCCAATCAATTGAAGAATGGATAATGAAGATGTGGCACATCTACACAATGGAATACTACTCTGTAGAAAAAAAATAATGGTATCTTGAAATTCTCAGGCAAGTGGATGGCACTTGAAGAAATCATCCTGAATTAGGTAACCCAGTCACAAAAAGAGGTACATAGTATGTACTCGCTCATATATAGATTTTAGTCCTAGATCAAAGGATCACCAGCCTATAATTCACACCACCAGAGGAACTAGGATACAATGTATATTCTAAGAGATTCAATATAAAGTCCCTCACAGAACTGGGAAGGGACAAGTCCCCCAGAGCTCAGGGGAAGTTGGGGGAGGCAGTGAATAGAGATAGAAGTGGAGAATGTGAGGGGTAGGAGAGGAAATACATGGGAGTAGGAAGATTGAGTCTGGGTAGGCATAGAAGATGAGAGAGAGAGAGAGAGAGAGAGAGAGAGAGAGAGAGAGAGAGAGATAACCTAAAAGAAGGAGCCATTATTGGTTTGAAGAGAAAACTGAAACCAAAGAAAGGTCTAGAGAACTACAAGACTGCGGCCAACTAACAGTTTGAGCTTCTGTGGAAAGGCTACCATAAATGACCTTCCGGGTTAGTGAGATCAACAACTAAGTTATCCATGGAGCCCTCATCTAATACCTGTTGGAAACAGGAGCAAACACCCATACATAAACACTGAGTCGAACTAGAACCCAGATGCAGATGGAGAGGACAAGGCCAGGCTGCAGAAACACATAGAGACAGCTTACCTGAACAAGGAGGAGCTAATGGGCCCCCAGACTGATAGCTGGGAAGCCAGCATGGGACTGACTCAGGCCCCCCTGAATATGGGTCTCAGCCAGAAGGACGGAGCAGTCTAAGGGACCTCAGACAGTGGAGCCAGGATGTATCCTTGGTGCACAAAAGGACTTTGAGAACACATCCCCAATGGAGGGATAACTGCCTTAACCTAGAGACAGGTGAGAAGCCCTAGTCCCTACTTCAAATGACCTGTCATATCTACATGACCCCAACTGGATGGCATTCCCCTACATATGGAATTGGGGTGGGCGGATGGGAGGGGAGGGTGGTTTGGTGCATGTGAGAGGGCAGAGAGTGTAAAAGTGAGGGAGGGAGGGAAGTAGGTAGAGAGAAAGGGAGGGAGGGAAAGGGAACTGGAATGGACATGTAAAATAATAAATTAAATAAAAAAAAGAAAAAAAAAGAAATGAAATTTACTGCATGAAATGGTAAGAAGGTGATTTCCACACTCAGCAATGGAAGGAAATGGAAGAGGTGAGTGTAAGTTCATATGTCTGCAAGTAATCAGGGTGAACAAGTCTACAGATTTCAAGGGCCATGCAAAGACTATAGTTAATAATATTATGGTGCATAAAAAAATGTGTGAAGTATGTAGACACTAAATATGCTTGACACATAAATAGTAATTATAAAAAGTGGTAAATAACTTAATGAGATTGACAGTATTAATGATATGTATTCATGAAAACACCACATTGTATACCTTAAATATGTACTATCATAGAAAAAAATAAGAATAGTACGTCCTGATTATAAGTGCTTCATTTGAATGTCAAGAACTCATCCAGAAAAAGCTACCACTACCCCATGTTTGAAGATTACAGTCTGGTGTTGCTGGTGTACATTGTGTTACAGAGGAAGCAAAACAAAGGGGAGGTATGTGGTCTTCTGTAACACATTGGTAGTTCAGACTTAAACATCAAAAGTCAGCAAAGGACAGTGTAGGACTAGACATGATTTTCTCTAGGAACGAAAAGGACCATGAAGGGAAGTGGGAGACTTTCTTTCCCATCACAACTTTTAGAGAATTATCTGAAAATTTAAGTGCTGTGAATTTAACTTTGTATAAAGAATAAAAAATATCCCATGCTTTTGGATAGGTAGGATAAACATAGTACAAATGGCACTCTTGCCAAAAGCAATCTACAGATTCATTGCAATCCCCATTAAAATCGCAACGCAATTCTTCACTGACCTTGAGAGGATAATAATCAACTTTATATACAAAACCAAAAGACCCAGGGTCACCAAAACAAGACACTTAAGAAAGTGCTCAACATTCTGAGCTATCAGAGAATTATACATCAAAACTACTCTGAGATACCATCTTACTCCTGCCAGCATGGCTAATATTGAGAACACTACTGACAATTTATGCTGGAGAGGATGTAGAGCAAGGGGAACACTCCTCCACTGCTGTTGGGAGTGCAACCTTGTATAGCCATTTTGGAGAACAGTATGGAGGTTCCTCAGGAAAATGGGAATAAGTCTACCACAGCACCTGGCAATCTCGCTCTTTGGCATATACCCAAATGATCCACATGCATGAAACAAAGACATGTTCTCCTATGTTCATAGCTGCATTATTTGTAATAGCAAGAACCTGGAAGCAAACTAGATGCCCCTCAACTGAAGAATGGATAAAGAAGATGTGGCACATTTACATAATTGAATATTATTCTGCAGAAAAAACAAAACAAACAAACAACAACGAAAAAAACTGGAATTTTGAAATTCAAAAGCAAATGGATGGAACTTGAAGAAACCATCCTGAATGAGGCAACCCAGTCACAAAAAGAGGAACATGGTATGTACTCACTCAAATATGGATTTTAGACAAAAGGCAAAGGATCACCAGCCTATAATTCACACTGCCTGAGAAACTAGGATACAAGTAGGATTCTAAGAGATTCATAAAGGTCTCTCACAGAAGGGGAAAGGGACTAGATCTGAGCATATTGGACATGGGGGTGGGGGGAGAGTGAGTGGAGAGGGAGGTAGAAGAAAGAGAAAGAACCTGTGACTAGGACAATTGAGTCAGGGGAGGAATATATATGAGAGAGAGAGAGAGAGAGAGAGAGAGAGAGAGAGAGAGAGAGAGAGAATAAAAGCATAAGAGCATAAGAGCATAAAGCAGAAGAACATAAGAGCATAATAGCATAGAGCATAAGAGCAAGGAGGGAAAGAGAAAAAAAAAAAGAGATGATGACTAACTTTTTCACCATTATAGCTCCTTCATCCAGTGGCTGATGGAAATAGAAGCACACAGCCACAACCAAACACTGAGCCGAACTGGAATCCGGATGCAGATATGGAGGAAAAGACCAGGTTACAGAAACACGCAGAGATAACTGACCTGAACAAAGAGCAGCTAATTGGCTCCGAGACTGATAGCTAGGAATCCTGCTTTGGACTGACTCAGATCCCCTGAACATGGGCCTCAGTTAGAAGGCCTGGGCAATCTAAGGGACTTCTGACTAACAACCAGGGCTTTTCCCTGGTGCACAAAAGACTTTGGGGGCACATCCCCCATGGAGGGATACTCCATTAACCTAGATGCAGGAGGGAAGGTCTAGTCCCTATTCCTAATTACTTGACAGATTGAGATGATGCTTCCTGGAAGGTATAGCCCTACTTGTGGAAGGGGATGGATGGGAGGGGAGAGAGGTCAGGGCACATGGGAGGGTGGTAGAGAGGGAAAAGGGATGGGGGAATGGAGGGAGGGAGGAAAGGGAGAGGGAACTGGGATCGATATGTAAAATAAAAATTTTAAAAATGAATTAACAATGGCTGTGTTTCCACTGTCGCCCATCTCTTCTCAAAGTCAATGAGTTTTAAGGGCTGGTTGCGAATCTGAGGGAAGAGATGGCAGGTTGCCAGTGCCTCTTCTTTCTCGGTGACTCTACACCCCTGTGGGAGAGCTGAGGCTACTGTGGTGGTTTGTGACTGGCCTGGCATACCAGAGCAACTGGGCCCATGTGGAATGCTGGAGCAGGTTGTGTACCAGGAGTTGTTTGGAAACTTGCTGCTACCTGGCGGTGGCCAGAGGGTTCAGGAAGGCAGGTACGGCTTGGGCAGCACTCAGAAGATGAACAATTCAGAGTAGAAGGGCTGGCTGGTGCAGCCATGACAGGGATCCGGGCCTGGAGGAGTAGGGTGCTCACTCGGCCAGCCAGCCTAGATTGCATTTGGGTCCCTTGCCAGGCTCCGGTGCATCTGCTCCACCTGCCTCTAGACCACTGAGTTTGGGGAAAGAAAGGTTCAAGTGGCCCAGTGAGTTTCCACCTGTCCGCTGGGGACCATCAGGATCTGAGAAGCCAAGTTCACTGTGGCAACCAACACCTGCCTGCAGTGGTCTCTGACACCAGTGACTGTGTTTTTAAAGAAAGTGCTGAAGAGTCCCTGTTGAAACGTGGGAAAAGGGGTGTCATAGCTGGTCTCCAAATTGGTCCCCATCTCCAAGACTGGGATATGCTTGAAGGTTTAGCTGCTAGTCTCGAAGTTGGAGTGAAAACACGGTATGAATAAATTGTGAGATGTTCAAATGGAATGTATTCAAAAAATATATATATGTGTGTGTGTGTGTGTGTGTGTGTGTGTGTGTATATATACACATATATTCACATACATATATGCATATACACACGTACGTGAGTGAGTGAAAATGATCAAGTTGAGAGATTCAGAGATTTCTCACTGGCTTTGAGATAAGCATTTTATTTTTAAGGCCACAATGTGGGCAAGGAGTTGAGCGTAGATAATGTAGTAAAAATAACATATGGTGAGCCCTCACAAAGTGACCGCTCTTAGAAAAAGTCAGGCAGGCAGAGACAAGAAGCCCTGACTAAAGTGATGAAGTATCATTCATCAGCCAAATTTGTTAATGAGTTTATACAACAGGGGTCCATTGTGCGATTCTCTGCAGAAGGATGTCTCAATTCACAAACTCAAGTTTTCAATTGGTTTGGGCACCAGAAATTGGGCGAATTATATAAAAATTTTTCCAACATTATTGTGTATGTTAAACTGCTGCTGTAAGAGAATTCAAACTACTTCTCTGATTTTTTCTCTCTGTAGTTGGGTGTTTATATATGAAAAGTGCTTAATTTTCTTCTGGGGGGGTTGTAGTAAGAAGAGACTATGTGTTGTAGTTGGTTCCTGTTGGTACTGTGATCCATAATCTCAACCTTCATAGAGATTGGACACAGGCTCAGCTGTGTTTTCTAACTCTTTTCTGATGCCTCTGAGGAAGCATTAATAGAAATGTGTGCAATTTTGAAATTTTCTCTGCACCAGTTGACTTGGAGAGAAGAATGCAAAAACTGCCACAAAATTATTGTAAATATATTGTTACTTCTAGCAATTTTTGATGGAATCTAGTTTTAATAGATTTTCAGTGACACCGAGTAAGGAATAAGTTTATTCCTGCTTTCCTTAATATGGAATTTGTGCTATTTTAGAAAAATTGACATGCAAGTTTGATCACTGTCAAAATTTATGTCATCTTGAGAAGACTATATTTAGCATCAGCCAAGGAATGCATTCTCTAAGTTTTGTACAGTACTTTTGCCCTGGAATTTCATTTGAAGCACTTCGGTCAGGGCTTCATTCGTGAACAACATAGAAACTATGAATGTACATTTGGGAGAGGTTAACTGGAGTTTTAGTTCCCTCAGAACTAAGGGCCTGAGGTGACAGAGTCCATTTGTGTAGAGAAAGCTCTGTTATCCTTTAACCACCCCCCAAAAAAAGCCCATAAAAGCCATAAGAGTTATGGATGCCTACCAGAATGAAGGTAGCATGATTGGAAAAAAGTACCACGTGGCATACATTTACCTGTGTTCATGTAAGTCTCTGGGTGTCTTTTAATTATGTAGCCATACAGAAATCATCATGGTTCCCTTTGTAATTCAGAGGAGAATGACTTGCAACCCACCAACAAGTGCATGTTTCCATTCTTATTTAACCACTCTGGTTCTTATCACTTGTGTAGTTTCTTTCATGGCCTTTCTACTGGTTTCATTAGTTACACATTGCATACATTTGAAATTGCTACTTTTTAACTTTGAATGTTCACTGTGTGGTGTTGCTTATTTTATGGTGGTGTACTTCTGTTTCCATGTATGCATGTGCACTGTGTGCATGCAGTGCCCACTGAGGCCAGGAGAGGGCACAGAAACTCCTGGAACTGATCATTTGCAAGAGCCATCCTAGCTCTGACTGGTAGTGCCTCTACACAACCTTGCACATGCCTGGACTGTACCTGGCTGCTACCTGGGGCAGTGTGCTTTCCACACTCCACAACAGGTGGATTTAAAGTAAAAAAAAATTATGTTAATTATACATCATTTTTTTTGGATCAAGAAATAGTAGCTACACACACACACACACACACACACACACACACACACACACACACACACACATACACACACAGGGCATGGTGTTGTACACCTTCAGTCAGAGCACTCAAGAGGCAGAAGCAAGTGGATCTCTTTATTTGAGGCCAGCCTGCTCTATATGTTTAAGTTCTAGGATAAAGAGACATTGTCTCAATAAAAGAAAAATAATAATAATAATAATAATAATAAAATCCTTCTTAGGTGATGTTAGGGAATGGAGAGAGGGAGAGGGAATTAACTCTGGTGGACTGACTGCCAGTTTGTCGCCCAGAGCAGAGGATGACCATGAATTGTTGACTAAACCAAATCAAATGATTCTGACAAGAATATAGAATGCATGAGGAGAGGTTTCAGTAAGCAAGTCCTTCCTAGGACCCCAGGACTTGTTCCATTTATTTTGAGGAAGGTTTTTTCTTCTTGTTTTTCTTTTGGTTTGGTTTGGTTTTTTGTGGCCTCTAGAATTTACTCATTGTCTCAACTTTGATAACTCGACACAGCCTGGAGTCAGTCATCTGAGAGGAAAGCCTAGATTAGATTGGCCTGTGGATAATTATCTTGACTATTGATGCAAGAAGGCCCACCATTAGGTAGCACCATCCATAGACATGTTGTCCTTGCCTTAAAGAAGCTAGTGGAGCATAAACCCTCTGTTGCCCCTATTCTGAGTTCCTCAGTGAAGTTTTGTGACATGGACAGGTAGGCATGTCAACCCTTTCTTTGCCAAGTTGTTTTCATCAGAGTATTATTCATAGTAACAGAATGAAAAAGAATAATCTAGGCATTTCCCCTGCTGCCCCACTGACTTGTCAGCCAGAATTCCAGATCCTCCCCACCCAAACTGTGGTCTTCAGTGAGACTGGATTCCATTTTAGATGGAAGCCCAGACCTCTCCATTGTCTCTACTACCCCTGGGATCCCTGAAGGTGACCTCCTGTTCCAATGTCTGATTGTGATGTTCTGTTGAGTGTAGGCCTACCCCACTTTCTGTTCTGTTATATCAGGGGGCAGTTATCTCAAGTCACCTTGGCAGGATTACTCATGTCTTGTGTAGGCTGATTGTGGATCCCATATTTGTGTTGTTACCTCTGTCCACTTGTCCACTTGCTCAAGTATGACATGAGTTTGTCCTGTGTCCTGCATAGGGTAGAAAGCACTAAGAGCATGGAGGAGCACAGCATGTTTCCTTCCTAGGGCTCCAGTGTGGTAAATACATTTTGAAATGTATGACAACCACATAAAGGCAGAATGTTATAGATAGTTACTACAGAAGAAAGCCAACATAGGCTGCAAATCAGTTTTGGGATTTTTTTTGGAAATAGCAGAATTTGCAATATGCCCTCATTCACATTAGCTGTAAGCTTGACAGCCTGGAGTGTCCTGGGAAGAGTTTCAGTATAATTTTCATCAATTATGCTGTAGCTATGTCTGTGTGAGAATCTTTTCATAAACATAGGACAACCCAGGTTGTCCTGGGCTGTATAAAGAAGCTACTGTGAGCAAATGACAGAGCCAGAGATGAGGGGGCAGCTGTGTTGGTCCAAAGTTTCTACCTCCTGTCCTGCTTGAGTCTCTGCTCTAATTCTCACTGGGGTCAGTGTCTTCCATTGCAAGATAAGTAAAGTCTTTTCCAACCTGCATTGTTTTTGGTCAGTGATTTATCACAGCAACAGAAGGACACCAGAATTGTAAGATCTGATTTCCCTATTTTGAGCTGTTTTGAAGTAAATGTAGGTTTTATAATCCATTTTCAACTTATTTGTTCTTTTACCAAGGTAGGGTCTTAGCTATATAGTCCTCTCTGGCCTCAAACTTGTGACTCTTTGCTCAGGCTTCTGAATGTTGAGCAAAGCATGCACAGTCCCACTGGTTTGTAATTTTCACTAATTGAATATGATATGGTTATATTTCAGTTCCTCTTTCTCTTTTTATTTATTTTGTGGTAGGGTCTTGCTGTTTAGCCAAGGCTAGCTTAGATCTCATAGCAGTCATGTGTCTCGAACTGCAAGTGCTTAAATGATAGATTTGCACTATGCATAGCTAGCTATGAGGGTTTTTTTTTTGTACAAGTACAAAATGATAAATGTTTAGGATTAAATTTTGTAAAATTAAAACCATTTTGTTGTTTCTTTCAGAGTTAGTTTTAAACATTTATTTGTACATAGTTAAGGTTTTCATTTAAAACTTCCTTAAAAAGTTGAGACAAACCCAGGCATGGGGATGGTGAAGGAGGAATTCACATAGAGGCTAGGCACTAAGGAAGCGATCTATATGTATATAGAAATATCATTAGGAATCTTTTCTCAATATTGCTTTTTTACTTTTAGACCAGTGTTATTTAGTTTTTCAATAGGATTCTATGCTTTTGATTGGAGGAGCAGAAGAGTGTGATCCAAATATGTGTAAGAAACAGAATTGTAGTCTCGCTGCACCCTATTCTGGCCTGTCCTGGGGAAATGAGGATATGCATAAGAGGTGTAGAGGGCCACCTTGTGGCACAAGAATTTAGTGCAGTGTCTTCCACAATTATCTTGGTCTTTATGTTTTCTCCTTCAAAAGAAAACCAACTTTCGTCATAACGGAAAGGCATACTTGTTCCCCATTGAGATTATTGCTCACCCCTCTAGTTGAAAAAGTCTGAAGTTCTTTCAGAGTAATCATAATGCTAGGGAACACAGGTCACTGGAAATCTTCGGACAACTTAGACTATCTAGTTCAAAGGGACATTGTTCTATAAATACCCAGCAAAAAAATTACTACTTAATAAACTATGTCTGACATCATGGTAGAAGTTTAGTCATTATCCTAAATCCCACAAATGATTGGTATATTTCATGATGAGCTAATAAGAATGTGATTGTTTGTGGTTGTATGACACCAAGAATAAGCAGCCTGCCATGGTGATGCCCACAAGTAGTTGCAGAACTCAAGGAGGAGGAGCACAGAGGCGGGCAGATATCACAAAGTAGAACACCATGGCTAAATACAAACAGAGGAAACCTGTTCCAAAATAGGATTTTTAGGAACGGGCAACCAAGATGAAAATATCATTGCAAATATTATACAGCACCTCCCTTCTGCATGCAGAGAGTAAGACCAAACTTTGTCTTTGTAAGAGAACATTCATGACAAACTCAGGAACCTGAGGAACCAGCCTTATATGAACAGAAATGAGAAAAATATTATAATAAAAATGTAACCACCTGGAGAGGTGGCTCAGTGCTAAAGAAAAAACTGGCTGCACTTCTAGAGGACCTGGGTCCAATTCCACCACCCACATGGCTTGTCACAACTGTCTTTAAGTCCAGTCCAAGGGGGTCTTACACCTTCATACTAAAACATTTAAAATAAATTTAACTTATTTTTTAATGTAACCAGGTGATGTTGGTGCATGATTTTAAACTTCAACAGGCAGATCTCTGACTTCCCCCCAACCTAGTCTACAGAGGGAAGCCAAGGACATGCAAACAATCACTGTCTCAGAAAAACGCAAAGGATTGGTGGCTTGCCAAAAAATTAGGTTATATAAACATTATATTTTGGAAACAAAAGTGGCTGATCTTTTCCTATTATTAAAAGTAATAGCTTGTTTGAGATAGCACATGCCTTTAATCCCAGCTCTCAGAGAGGCAAAGCGATGTGAACCTCTGTGAGTTTGAGGCCGGCCTTGTTTAGTAAATGAGTTCAGCCAAAGCTACTCAGGGAAGCCATGCCTTGAAAAAACAAACAAACAAACAAACCAATAAATAAATAAATATTTCCAAGCTACCACAGATCTGGTGCCATCTTCTGATCTTTAGGGACAGAAGCAATGAGAAAACTCCACATAAAAATAAAATTGTCAAAAATATAACTGATAACTTAAAATAAATTCTTATTTACAATAGGATAACACCTGTATAACTTTATAAGACCAATTTTGGTAATCCAAACCTTCAAATAAAGCATGGATATATACCTGCATATATCACTGCCATTTAAACCCTGCAAAAATGATACAAAAAGAACAAGATTGTTTTGAATGTGCTGTTCTCTGAATATCCATGTGGAAAGAGTTCTCTTTTCATAGCGGTAAGCAACTTTGCCCCCTATTTTCCATCAAAAAATTATTTCCATGCAAATACCATCATTTCTATGGTACCTGGTTGCAGATAATTCTGATTGGCTGCATGATTCTTCATGAGGTCTTTCATCCACTTGGACTTGAGTTTTGTGCAGGGTGACATGTATGTATCTATTTGCATTCTTCTCCATGACAACATCCAGTCACACTAGGAATATGTGTTGAAACTGCTTTCTTTTCCAGGATTGTATAATTTTCCTTTCTTTGTCAAAAATCAGGTGTTCGTATGTGTGGATTAATGTCTGGGTTTTGATTGCATTTCATTGATCCAAGTGTTTGTTTATGTGCAAATACCAAGCTGTTTTTGTGACTATAGCTCTATAGTAGAGCTTGAAGTCAGGGATGGTGATGCCTCTGGAAGTTCCTGTATTGTACAGGGTTGTTTTAGCTATCCTTGTTTTATTGTTTTTCCATAAGAAGATGACTATTGTTTTTTGTAGGTCTGTGAAGACTTGTATTGGGATTTTGATGGGGATTGCACTGAATCTGTAGATTGCTTTTCGAAAGATTACCATTGATACTAGGGTGATCCAACTTACCCATGAACAAGGCAGAATTTTCCACTTTCCTATATCTTCTACAGTTTCTTTCTCTAGGGACTTTTTTTATAGCAAAAGTTAATGTGGTTCTTAATTACAGAATGGAGTTAGACAGACAAATGAACATAAAAAAATCTTAGATTCAATTTAAAGATACCATTCATGCTACTGTATTACAGTAATAATTTTAGTTTTATTTAAATTTAATTCATTGTTTTACATGTCCATCCCAGTTCCCCCTCCCTCTCTCTCTCACTCCCTCCTTTTTACTCTCTCTGCCCTCTCACATGCACAAACCACCCTCCCCTCCCATCCCCCAACCCCAATTCCATATGTAGGGGAATGCCATCCAGTTGGGGTCATGTACATCTGACAGGTCATGTGAAGTATGGACTAGGGCTTCTCTCCTGTCTCTAGGTTAAGGCACTTATCCCTTCATGGGTGATGTGTTCACAAGGTCATTTTGTGCACCAAGGATACATCCTGGCTCCACTGTCTGAGGTCCCTTAGACTGCTCAGTCCTTATGGCTGAGACCCATATTCAGGGGGGCTGAGTCAGTCCCATGCTGGCTTCCCAGCTATCAGTCTGAGGGCTCATTAGCTCCTCCTTGTTCAGGTAAGCTGTCTCTATGTGTTTCTGCAGCCTGGCCTTGTCCTCTCCATCTGCATCTGGGTTCTAGTTTGACTCAGTGTTTATGTATGGGTGTTTGCTCCTGTTTCCAACAGGAATTAGATGAGGGCTCCATGGATAAGTTAGTTGTTGATCTCACTATCCGGGAAGGGCATTTATGGTAGCCTTTCCATGGAAGCTCAAATTGTTAGTTGGCAGCAGTCTTGTAGTTCTCTAGACCTTTCTTTGTGTTCAATTTTCTCTTCAAACGTATATTGGCTCCCTCTTTTATGTTCTCTCTCTCTCTCTCTCTCTCTCTCTCATTTCCTAATAGGGCTCAATCTTCCTAGTGGTATGTGTTTTCCTTTCCTCCCCCTCTCTTTCTCCTACTTCTCTCTCCATTAGCTGGACTCCCAACTTCCCCTGTGCTCTGGGGGACTTGTCCGTTCTCAATTCTGTGAGGGACTTTATATTGAATCTCTTAGAATATGCCTTGTACCCTAGTTCCTCTGGTGGTGTGAATTATAGGCTGGTGATCCTTTGATCTAGGTCTAAAATCCATATTTGAGCAAGTACATACCATGTACCTCTTTTTGTGACTGGGTTACCTCATTCAGGATGGTTTCTTCAAGTGCCATCCACTTGCCTGCGAATTTCAAGATACCATTATGTTTTTTTTCTGCAGAGTAGTATTCCATTGTGTAGATGTGCCACATCTTCATTATCCATTCTTCAATTGGGGGGCATCTAGGTTGCTTCTTGGTTCTTGCTGTTACAAATAATGCTGCTATGAACATAGTTGAACAGATGTCTTTGTTGCATGGATGTGGATCATTTGGGTATATGCCTAAGAGGGGGATTGCTTTGTCATGTGGTAAACTAATTCCCACTTTCCTGAGGAACCGCCATACTGATCTCCAAAATGGCTGTATGAGTTTGCACTCCCACCAGCAGTGGAGGAGTATTCCCCTTTCTCCACATCCTCTCCAACATGAGTCATCATTGTTGTTGCTAATTTTAGCCATTCTGGCAGGAGTAAGATGGAATCTCAACGTTGTTTTAATTTGCATTTCCCTGATAGCTAAAGATGTTGAGCACTTTCTTCAGTATCTTTCTTCCTTTTTGATTTCCTCTATTGAGAATTCTTTCTTCAGTTCTGTACCCCACTTTTAATAGGGTTATTTGGTGTTTTGTTGACTATTTTCTGTATTTATTTTGGAGATCAGCCCTTTGTCAGATATAGGATTGGTGAAAATTTTTTTCCAGTCTGTGGCTGCCATTTGGTCTTGTCCACTGTGTCCTTTGTGTTACAGAAGCTTCTAAGTTTGAAGAGGTCCCATTTATTAATTGTTTCTCTAAGTGTCTGTGCCCCTGGAGTTATGTTCAGGAAGAGGTCTCCTATACCAATTTGTTCAAGGGTACCTCCTACTTTCTCTTCTAAGAGGTTCAAAGTGGCTGGATTGATGTTGAGGTCTTTGATCGATTTGCACTTGAGTTTTGTGCATGGCGACAGACATGGGTCTATCTGGAGTCTTCTACACACCGTCATCCAATTGTGCCAGCACCATTTGTTGAAGAGGCTGTCTTCGCCCCATTGTATAATTTTAGCTGTTTTGTCGAAAATCAGGTGTTCTTAGGTGTGTGGGTTAATATCAGAATATTCAATTCGATTCCATTGGTCTAACTGTCTATTTTTATGCCAGTACCAGGCTATTTTCAGAACTATAGCTCTGTAGTAGAGCTTAAAGTCAGGAGTGGAGATGCCTCCTGAAGTTCTTTTATTGAATAGGGTTGTTTTGGCTATCCTGGGTCTTTTGTTTTTCTATATAAAGTTGATTATTATCCTTTCAAGATCGGTGAAGAATTGTGGTGGGATTTTAATGGGGATTGCATTGAATCTGTAGATTGCTTTTGGCAAGATTGCCATTTTTACTATGTTTATCCTACCTATCCAAGAGCATGGGAGATCTTTCCATTTTCTGGTATCTTCTTTAATTTCTTTCTTTAGAGCCACAAAGTTCTTATAATATAGGTCTTTTACTTGTTTGGTAAGCGTTACACCAAGATACTTTATGTTGCTTGTGGCTATTGTAAAGGGTGATGTTTCTCGGATTTCTTTCTCTGCCTTTTTGTCGTCTGAAAAAAGTAGGGCTACTGATTTTTTTTGAGTTTATCTTGTATCCTGCTACTTTGCTGAAGGTGTTTATCAGCTGTAGGAGTTCCCTGATAGAGTTTATTGGGTCGCTTATGTAAACTATCACATCATGTGCAAATTGAGACAGTTGGACTTCTTCCTCTCCAACTTGGATCCCCTTGATCTCCTTTTGTTGTCTTATAGCATTAGCTAGAACTTCTAGTACGATATTGAGCAGATATGGAGACAAAGGGCAGCCTTGTCTTGTTCCTGATTTTAGAGGAATTGGCTTAAGTTTCTCTCCATTCAGTTTGATGTTGGCAGTTGGTTTGCTGTATTTTGCACTTATTATGTTTTGGTATGTTCTTGTTATCCATAACTTCTCCAAGACCTTTATCATGAAAGGGTATTGAAAATTGTCGAAGGCTTTTTCAGCATCTAGGGAGATAATCATATGGTTTTTCTTTTTTCATTGTGTTTATATGGTGGATCACGTTGACAGATTTTCATTTGTTAAACAATCCCTACATTCCAGGGATGAAGCCTACTTGGTCAGGGTGAATGATTTCTCTGATGTATTCTTGAATTTGGTTTGCCAGTATTTTATTGAGTATTTTTGCATCGATGTTCATCAGGGATATTGGTCTGTAGTTTTCTTTCTTATTTGTGTCTTTGTGAGGTTTGGGTACCAAAGTTATTGTGGCATCATGAAAAGAGTTTGGCAATGAACCTTCTGTTTCTGTTTTGTGGAACAATTTGAGGAGTAGTGGTATTAGTTCTTCCTTGAATGTCTGGTAGAATTCTGCACTGAATCCATCTGGCCCTGGACTTTTTTTGGTAGGAAGGCTTTCAATGACTGCTTCTATTTCATTGTGGGTTATAGGTCTAATTAAGTTGTTTGACTGATCTTGATTTAATTTTGGTAAGTGATAGTTATCCAGAAATTTGTCCATTTCCTTTGAATTTTCAATTTTTGTGGAATACAGATTTTCAAAGTATGACCTGAAAATTGTCTGGATTTCCTCTATGTCCGTTGTTATGTTCCCCTCTTCATTTCTGATTTTGTTAATTTGCATGTTCTCTCTCTGCTTTTTGTTAATTTGGATAAAGTTTTTCTATCTTGTTGATTTTCTCAAAAAAAGCAACTCTTCGTTGCATTGATTGTTTACATTGTTTTCCTGGTTTCTATTTTATTGATTTCAACCCTCAAGTTGATTATTTCCTGGCATCTACTCCTATGGGGTGAGTTTGCTTCTCTCTGTTTTAAGGCTTTCAGTTGTGCTGTTAATTCTCTTATGTGAGTATCTTCTATTTTCTTCATATGGGCACTTAGTGCAATGAACTTCCCTCATAGCACTGTTTTCAAGGTGTCCCATAAGTTCAGGTATGTTCTGTCCTCATTCTCACTGAATAGCAGAAATCCTTAATTTCTTTCTTTATTTCTCCTTTGATCCAGGAGTGGTGCAATTGTAGATTGTTCAGTTTCCATGAGTTTGCAGGTTTCCTGCTATTTGTGTTGTTGTTGAATTCTAATTTTAAAGCATGGTTGTCTGACAAGATACAGGGGACTATTCCTATTCTCTTGTATCTGTTGAGCTTTGTTATATCATGTAGTATGTGTTCGATTTTAGAGAAGGTTCCATGTGAGCAGAGAAGAAATTATATTCTTTTATGTTTGGATGGAATATTCTATAGATGTCTGTTAACCCAAGTTGAGACATAACTTTTATTAGTTCTTTTGTTTCTTTGTTGAGTTTCTGAATTGTGGTCCTGTCTAGTTTTGAGAGTGGTGTATTGAAGTCTCCCACTATAAGTGTATGAGGTTGTATATGAGCTTTGAATTTTAGTAGTATTTCTTTTACGAATGTGGGTGACTTTGTATTAGGGGCATAGATGTTCAGAACTGAGAGTTTGTGTTGATGGATTTCTGCTTTGATGAATAGGAAATGATCATCTTCATCTCTTTTGATTAATTTTGGTATGAAGTCTAACTTGTTAGATATAAGGATAACCATGCATGCTTGCTTCTTGCTTCCATTTGATTGGAATATCTTTTCCCAACCCTTTTCACTGAGGTAATGTCTATCTTTGAAGCCTATATGTGTTTCTTGTATGCAGCAGAAAGATGGATTCTGTCTTTGTATCCATTCTGTTAGCCTGTGTCTTTTTATAGATGAGTTCAGACCATTAATGTTGAGGGTGAGTAAGGATCATTGATTGTTGATGCTTGTTTGATTTAGGTTTGTTGTTGGCACTGGTATTGTCAATATATATATATAGGTTTCTGTTGTAGTTGGATTATCTGTTGCCTACATTTTTGTGGGCGTATTTACCTTCCTTGGGTTGGAGTTTTCCTTCCAATACATTCTGTAGGGCTGGATTTGTAGATACGTATTGGGAAAATCTGGTTTTGTCATTAAATATCTTGTTTTCTCCATCTATAGTGATTGAGAGTTTTGCTGGATACAGTAGCCTAGGCTGGCAACCGTGTTCTCTTAATACTTGTAGAATATTTATCCAGGACGTTCTGCCCTTGTGGGTTCCCATGGAGAAGTCAGGTGTAATTTTGATAGGTCTGCCTTTATATGTTACTCGTCTTTTGCCTTCACTTCTCTTAATATTCTTTCTTCATTCTGTATGCTTGTTGTGTTGTTTTAATTATTATATGTCAAGTGGTCTTTTTTCTTTGGTCCAGCCTATATGGGGTTCGTTACCATTTTTGTACTTTCATGGGCATGCCCTTCTTCAGATTTGGAAAGTTTTCCTCAATGTTTTGTCGAATATGCTTTCAGCACCTTTGAGCTGGGCTTCCTCACCTACCTCTATGCCTTTTCATTGTTTCCCACATTTCCTGGCTGCGTTTTGTTAAACATTTGTTGGATTTATGATTCTTTGGTCGATGAATCTATTTCTACTAGTTTATCTTCTGTGCCTGGGATTCTCTCTTCCATCTCTTGAATTGTGTTGGTTATGCTTGTGTCTGTAGTTGTTGATTTTTTGCCCAGTTTTTCTATTTCCAGCATTCCTTCAGTTTGTGTTGCCTTTATTTTCTCTATTTCAGTTTTCAAGTCTTGAACCATTTCATTCACCTGCTTAATTGTTTTTTCTTGGCTTTCTGTACTTTCTTTGCTTTCCTTAAGGAATTTGTTCATTTCTTCGACTTTTTTTGTTTGTTTTTTCCTCCATTTCCTTAAGGGATTTTCTCACATCTTCCTTGAGGGCCTCTATCATTTTTATGACAGAAATTTTTAAGATATTCCCTTGTTCTTCCTCTGCTTTGTTGTTGTGTTCCTTTCTAGTTGGTGTAGATTCCCTAGATTCTGGTGGTGTCATGCTTGTCTTTCTGTTGTTAGGTGTTTTCTTGTATTGCAGTCTTCCCATAGCTTCTTCCAGTTGGTGTTGGTGGGGTCTCTCCCTCTCTCTAGGGTACTTCCCTAGTTGGCTTATGTGGGCCAGAGGTTCAATATCTGTAGCTCTTGGTGGTGCAAGCTCTATAGGAGGTCTCTCCACAGACAGGGACCCAGGGATGGGGTCAGGGGTGAGGATCCAGTAGAAGATGCCACTAGCCAATGGCTCTAGCCAATGGCTGGTGGAGGAGGACACAGGCTGAGCTGAAACTCGGGAAGTTTGTACATGATAGTCTGATCTCACTGGAAACTGGGACCCTCCAGCTGAGGCCTTTTTAGCCGAGCCTGCTTAGGGGTCAAGGATCTTGCCGGCAGGAACCAGTGTGGATCCAACAAGATAGGCACATCTCTGGGAGGGGCCCGGGACTCCAGCAGAGGACTGGGGGTGAGGTCAGAGAACAAGCAGGAGGAAATCACGGTTGGTCCCGCATGGATAGGCAGGTTTCCTTGTTCATACTTGCCCGAGAAGTCTCTGAAGTATAATGGACTGTTGGCTCCACGCTCCATGCTCAACCAGAGTGGCAGGACAGTGGGCAGGATCGGGCAGAGAGAGAGGGGGCAGGCTCGTGGTGGGGATGGTTTGGGGTGTATCAGATTTCCAAGGGTACTCTCAATGGGGACAGGAGACAGGAGCAGTGGAATCAGGGGCCAACCCAGGGAGTTTGGTCGGGGGAGAAGTTGTAGGGGAAAGGCCGCCCATATTGGGCCCAGACTCACCTCTAGCCAATGGCTGGTGGAAGAGGACAAAAGCTGAGCTGAAACTTGGAAAGCTTTTGCAGGATAGTCAGATCTCAATGGAAACTGGGACCCTCCAGCTGAGGCCTCTTTCTTTAGCAGAGGCCCTGCTTTAGGGGTCAAGGATCTTGCTGGCAGGAACTCAGAGTGGACCCACAGAGATAGGCAGATCTCTGGGAAGGTCCCAGGATTCTAGCAGAGGACTGGAGGTGGGGGTCAGAGACCAAGCAGGTGGAAATTACGGTGGTCCCTCGTGTTTTGGTCCATTCTATTTGGTGTTTGGTATGCTTCTTGTACTTTCATAGGAATGTCCTTTTTTAGATTGGGAAAGTTTTCCTCAATGATTTTGTTGAATATCTTTTCTGCACCTTTGAGCTGGTCTTCTTAGCCTTCCTCTATGCCTACTATTCTTAGGTTTGGCCTTTTCATGGTGTCGTACATTTCTGTATGTTTTGGGGTCAATTCCAAGTGTCCATATTAGTAATCAAGTTCTCACGATGGCAGGCTCTTCAACCTCTTAGTCTTACACACCTGTGTCACCTTCATGGGATCCTGTAGGAAGAAAATTTTTAGCAACCAAATTTCTCAACAGAACTGTCTGTGAAATATGTAGCTAGTCACTGTGTGGCAGGACATGTTTGACTTTAGTTCTATTTGAAACTCTGGCCAGGGTGTACACAATTACAGCTTGCTAGTCATGAGTTGTCTCAAGCAAAACAGTCTCAAACTGGTTTTAGGTTGTTGTGTTGAGTCAAGTGGAAATGATGATGTGGGGCCCCATCTTCTTTCCGGAGAGTTCAAAGATTGCTGTTAGGAATTGTTATTATTCCTTGTGGAAAAGTTAAACATCAATATTAATGTAAAATTTTTCAAGTTTTAAGGTATGCTATAGGGAAAGGCAACAATCTTTCCTAGTAATTTTTGAAGATCATTAAGAATCTGGTAGCGATCTCTCCTGGTCTGTACTTTTTGTGGTCAAATTTTCTGTAGACATATTTTATATCCTAAGTAGTTGATAGACTCTCCTTTTTGTATTTTTTCACGTGCAATTTTCAATCCCCAGCAAGGTAAATCTTCCTTTACTTTCTCAAACATTTTTTCTAATATTTCTCCTTTAGAGTCAGCTAACAATATATCATCCTTGTAATGGTAGATCATGGATTGTAGAAACTGTTTATGAATCATTTCTAGCAGTTTTTGTACAAAATATTGACACACAGTGGGGCTATTTAGCATTCCCTGTGGCAAAACCTTCCATTGATATCTCTTCACCATTGAGAATTATTGTAATTAGGTACCGTGAAGGCAAATTTCTCTTTATCTCATACTTGAAAAGGTATAGTGAAGAAGCAATCCTTTAAATCAATAACTATAATAGGCCATTCTTTAGGTATCAAAGAATGCATGGGCATTCCAGGCTGCAGAGAGCCCATTAGCTGGATAACTTTATTGATGGCTCTCATGTCTGTAAGCATTCTCCATTTACCAGATTTCTTTTTGATAACAAATACAGGAGAATTCCAAGGGCTGGTTGATTCCTCGATATGTCCAGCATTTAGCTGTTCCTGAACCAGGCTTTCTAAAGCCTCTATCTTCTCAGAGGTCATAGCTCATTGCCCTACCCAGACAGGTTAGTCTGTTAGCCATTTTAAGGGTAGGGCTTTTGGTTTCTCTGTTTGTTCAGCACTTGTATTTTATTTTGTACAGCCTTGATATTTGGTGTCTGTGTTGTATACTACTTTATAATATTTTTTCCAGCATCATGAGGTCGTTTATGGTTCCTATCTAATAGTGGAGGAATGTTAATCTGTGTATCCCATTGCTGTAGTAGATCACAGCCCCATAAATTTATCACTACATCAGCCACAAATGGTCTCAACCTTCCTCTCTGTCCTTCTGGTCCTATACATTCAATCCATCTTGTGCTCTGTTTTACCTGAGACAGGGTTCCAATCCCTAAGAAATGAACATTTACCTCATACAGGGGCCAACTTCGAGGCCAAGATTTATTAGTTATGATAGTTAAGTTAGTCCCTGTGTCAACTATCCCATCAAACAATCTTTTATTCATCATAACTATCAATCTAGGCCTTTGACTGTTTATAGAGGTTTGCCAAAATATACGTTTTTATTTCCTTCTGTCATGTTTGATTCAACTTCTATCACTAGTTTGTCATCCAGAGCGGTATGAGCTTTTACAATAGGCATATAATTTTCTTATTGTCCTGTGAGAGGTTGTCCTCCAATGTGACTGGGAATGTTTGGACCACCTTTGATGTGGGGGCCTTCGAGAGGCCCCCCAAGGAGTTTCCCGATGGTAAAGGGTTTCCTTGCTTGTCTCTGGTCAATCTGCACTCATTTGTCCAGTGTTTGCCTTTGCCACACCTTCTACATAACCCAGAAGGCTGAGGCCTTCTGTTCGATTCATTCCTGGGAATGTTATTTCTAGGGATGCTTTGCCTACAATTTCTTTTTAGATGTCCTGTCTTACCACAGTTATAACATCTGACATGTTGATATCTCTTCAAACCTTTGGAGATGGCTTCTCCTACCCAAGCTTCTATGACATTATAGTTAAGACCTCTATTATCTTGATGTCTTCTCAGACCTTTAGATGACTTCTCCTATCCATGGTTCATTGTTATTGTCATTATAATCAATGTTGGCTGTATATAGGACCCATTCATCCAAGGGTGCTAATCAAAATTTTAAAGGCCAAAGCACTTGTTTGCATTGAGGATTCACATTCTCATAAGCTAAATATTCTATGAGTATTCACCTAGAATCTATATCTGCTACCTCTAATTGTACTGCCCTAGATAATCTTTCTTGAACCCTACTAAAGTGTTCTGTAGGTAGGTCCTTGACTTACCTTGGTATAGGATTCTATCCTCTCCCCTAATTCATGAACCTTATCCCAAGCACTGAGAGCTGCTGTACTGCATAGAGACAAGATATGTTCATCATAGCAGCTTGGTTTTCTGGTTCAGCATAAATACCCTCACCAAGAATTTTATCTTTGGCAGCTTTATAACCATTCTTTAAGCCCTGAAGTTCAAGAGCTTTTGCTTCCTCGGTCCATAAAGCCCTCCATTCTAATTGAGAGGAGTTTTCAAGGACAGCTGATATTAATTGATCCCAATCCTTAGGGTTTACCTTGTTATTCCTTGCCCATGATTCTGTTAATTGCTTCACATATGGTGAGTGCATGCCATAAGAGACTACTGCTTCCTTTATACCTTTAAAATCTTTCATACGTATTGGTTCCCATTGATAGGCAATGACACCTTTTTTTGGGTGATTTTCCTTGCTGGTTTTTCATTAACTTTTACAGGAAAAGCTCCCCTGATTCTAAAAGGTGTGGAAAATTTTATGTCTTTTTCATGCCCTGTTACCTGTAGTTCTTCTTCTGATGTATCAGATTGAAGGTCTTCTAAAGCCTGAAATCTATTTCCCATTGTTTCTTTGAGTGTCTGAACTTCTTGCATCAAATAACTTTCTAGAGACTTCATTGCATCACTCAGTTTCTTACTTTCTCCAAATACAATGATTCCATGTTTTTAATATTCTCATCCTTAGGTAATTTCTGAATGGCATGTAAACTGCCTTCCAGAAACAATGTTCTATCTGCTAGATTGACATTATCCTCAGACATGGAAGAGATTCTATCATCTAGTCTTTCTATCTGATGTTCCAGTTTTTTATACTTATTAGCAGCTTCCTCTGATCAGGAACGTGCTGTTTCTCCTAGCGTGTTAATGCATTGCATTGTCTCTGTTTTGGTTATTGAGGCATCAGACATAGAACAAATTCTGTTTTCTACTTGGTCATTTTTATGTTGCATGTTTTGTATTCTACCTGTCATCTCTCCAATGCCATCTTCAAAATTCTGAATGTTTATAAGCAATCTATATTTTGAATCCTTGTTACTAAGTCTCCTATGGTTTGTACAAATTCCTCATTGTTTGTTCTAATCTCAAACCATTTCTTTAAGAATATCATGTTAATGATAAAACCCATTGATATAACAAAATAAATGTACATATTTTTCTAGTCATAATTTTCTTCTGCTAAAATTCTTTCTATATATGAAATAAAAGAATTCCTAAATTCCTCCATTGTAAAATCATCTGCCATAGGTATGGAAAATTTTTCTCAGATATTATATATATATATATATATATATATATATATATATATATAATGTTACAATTACCTTAGGTGTATTTCTGCTGTCCTTGAACGTTGATGTTTTATTTGTAGAATTCAGCTTGTGGTAGTTACACCTGGAGGTGTACCACCAAATAGTGTCCAGCAGCAGAGGATCTGCCAGATCCTAGTTCTGCCCAAAAGTGTACCACAAAATAGTGTCCAGAAGTGTACTGCCAAATAGCATCCAGTAGCAGACCATCCTTCTGATCCTGGCCTTGTAGAATAGCTCCTAACAAACTAAGGCAAGAGAAATTTTGTTAAATGAAGGAGTGAAACAAGCTTTCTGCAAATTGCTGGGACTGCAGGGCTAACGGGTGCTACCTGCAACTTGCAACATCGGAAAACAGGAATGCACAAATGAAAAAAAAAAGGGAACGCCCAGAGTCCCAGGCTTGTGTGGGAACATAAGAGAGGGCCTGGGTGTGGGGGGGGGCTCTGTGGGATTGTAATGTGAGGGAATAGGCAGGAGATGAGCAGTTGTCTCAGGGCCACAGGGGATATAAAAGTAGATGTAGGGCAGACACAAATGTCTTACAAGCTGTGGTGTGTCTGCCTGGTTAGGCAAGGCAACTACCTGTTCAAGGACGGTGGGGGAAGGGAATGGCAACTACTGCTTGGGTGAAACCCAGGTCCAGTGAAAATCCTGATCCCACTTCTGACACCAGAAATTGCAGTTTAAAAAGGATCAGGATAAACAAATAGTCCAAATAGATGTTTATTTAGGGAGAAATGACTTACAACCTAGACAGATGAACACTAGCAAGTTCCACCAGATGCTCTCCTCTCTGCATCCCACCAGCAAGAGAGTGTTCCCCAGCTCCTCTTCAGACCTCATTCCACAAGTTACTTCTGCCCCTGGCCCCACCCCCAATGGGCGTGGTCAGTGCCACAGAAGGAGACAAAATGAATATCCAACTACACTTGTATTTTACTCACCTCTAGGATTTCTTAAATCTTCATGTATGCAGGTATCACACTGAGGATCCCATCAATATCACAAGTAGACCCCTAAAAGCCTATATTTCTAACAACCCCAGGTGGTGCAATGGTCATCTCTTCAGGCCTTTGACAATAAGTTTGTTTCCAAACATTTGTGTAACCCTACCCTATACCAGATACTACATCAAACCTCCATATAAAGCAAATTTTTTACTCAGTGTTCTATTGCTGTGAAGAGACCCCATGACAATATTAACTGTTATAAAGGAACACATTTAATTAAGCCCTGATTACAATTTCAGATATTCAGTCCATTGTCATCATCGTGGGAAGTATGGTGGCACACAGGCAGATGTGTTCGACATCTGCCTACAGAAGTAGTAGGAACAGAAATAGACTCTGGCCTGACTTGGCTTCTAAAACCTCAAAGCCCATTCCCCAGGGACTCACTTCCTCCAACAAGGCCACACCTGTTAATCTTTTCAAATAGTGCCACTCCCTATGAGCCTATGGGAACCATTTTTATTCAAACCACCACAGAATTTACTAGTCATTTTTAAAATATAGGTACGGGATTCAGCAATTGGGCTAGCAGGTAAAAATTCCAATACGGAAAAAGAAGTATGAGTAGTAAATAATCCCTACCACCAATGAACCATAATACCAAAGAGAAGACAGGGAGGAAAGTAAGTAGCAACATGTGAGTGCTGTTGATAAGCCCCGGGTGAGATAGGATCTTGTAAGAGATATTTACTCTACTTTGGATACCATGAAAGGCTTCCAAGACAAGTGATACCTGTCTTAAAGACAAAGTTATCCTGACAGTTGATAAGATATTATATAACAATTTAGTTAAAACGGTTATAGTAGATATTAAGGCCACCGCACTAAAGAGGAATGGGTCTCCAATTCAAACATAGCAGATACCTGCGTATTATAGCCAATAGGCAAAATCAAGAGATAAGCAAAATGAAGGGATAACTCAAGGGTAAGAGTTCCTTTCTAAACCAAACATTTTGCGTATGTATTGTATTTACTTACTGCATCGAGCAATGTTTTGATACAGATGTACAAAGTATTTGAGGAAGGGTTAAGCCCCCTCACACAAACTCACAAAAATTAGTGTTAAGTATGAACACATAAGGCATCTTTATTTTGGGAGAGTAAATACTTAGCATCCATTTTCAGATTTTTGTCAGGAGTCTAGTATGTCTTCCAGTAGCAACACCATGGTATACAGTAGTGCTCTCAAACAGGGCTTTGAGGAAAACAGAACAAGGACTCAATTCCAAAAGCAAAGGGTGACAAACTTAATAGAGAGGGAAAGATTCTCCTAAACTCATTAAGCTAACTTCTTGTCAAAACTAGACTTAAGAGGTTAAATGAAGACAGGACAACAAATAAATTCAAATGAAGAGAATGACAGAGATCCTATTCCCCTCAAAAAGGCCAGACACAGGACTGAAGTATCTGACTGAGGAGACTCCCTCAGTACAAAAGTTCTGCAACTATAAATTCCCCATGAACATGCTTATAATTATTCTTCTGAACCATGGGTTTCAAGAGTGCACACCTTCAGTTTAGTGCAGTTTCTTAATTTGTTCCCTTGGTTTGAATAGGCCTTCTGTCTGATAATGATCCTTAGTGTTTGTAAATACAGATTCCATTCTATTTTTGACTCATAATTATAAGTACTTGACTAGGGCTTGGTTCACATGCCATAAGAAATTTCATATATTGACTTTAATATATAATATATATTGAGTTCAATAGGTCCACTATTCAACCTGTGTACAAAGGGTAATTGAGGCCTAGAGAGAATAAGTACCTTGCCTACATTACCATTCAAAGTAGAGCTAGGATTTGAACCAGGGACATTGACTGTACAATTCACATTACATTCTTTTAAAAAATGTTTTTATGTTATTTTATGCCAGTGGGTATTTTGCCTGCATGTATTTTCTGTGACCTTTTCAATGCAGTACCTACAGCAGCTAGAAGGGGATATTATTCCCTGGACTGGTTGTGAACTGTCTTCTAAATGATGATAATCAAACTCAGGTCCTCTGGAAGAGTAGCTAGCGCTCTTATCTGATGATCCATCTCTCCAGCCCCTCGTTCACATTCATAACTAATCATTCCCTGGAAATGAATTAAATCCTATACAGCTACAATGTCCTACATTTTGGTGTGATTATTTTGGGGAGTGCATCAACTTAGCACATACTAAGTGATTTAAAAATACTATGTCATCTCCCCCTTCAAATCCCCTCACCAGTGGCTTACATACACTTCCTGCCACTGAATCCATCAGAGGCACCCAGAGGCAGAACAAAGCATTGGCCTTCAGCTGCCATTCCTGTCTTGCCACTCCACCATGGGGTAGAGAGGTCAGTAGTGGGTGGATCATCCACCCCAGCCTCCCTCTTTGAGTCCCTGCACCTAGAACAGCTAGACGGTTACTGACACTGAATTAGCCAGAGAGACTCAGAGACAGAACAACATAAAGCAACAGCTGCCATTACTGTCTTACCCCTACACCCTAGGGTAGAGGGTGTGTGTGGGGTGACCTGGAACAGAGCAAAGCATCCAGCATCAGCTGTCATTCCTTTATAGCTACTGTACCCTCTATTAGTGAGGAGAGGATAGAGCCTTGAACCCATAACCACAAGGAGAGGGAAAGACCATACTTCTACCCCTGGAAGAAGAGGTTGGAAGATGACAGTATCATAATATTTCCAACAACAGAAATACTTCTGTGACATTACCAGAGTATAGGGATTCTATACCAGCAAGACCTGAACGTCACAACACAGCTGAAGCAGAAGAGAATGACCATAAAAACAACTTCATGATAATGATAGAGGTCCTCAAATAGGATATGAGAAAAATCCCTTAAAGAAATGGAAGAAAAAATAAACCAACAAAATGCAATAATCCAATAAATTTCTTAAAGTAAGTATGGAAAGCCAAGAAAAAGCACCCAAAAAGATCAATGAAAGAATTCAAACAGTTCAAGACCTGAAAACTGAAATAGGACAATAAAGAAAACACAAACTGAGGGTATACTGGAAATAGAACACCTGAGTAAATGATCAGGAACTATAAATGCAAGCAAAATGAACAGAATATATGAGACAAAAGAGAGAATCTCAGGCGAAGATAAACTAGAGGAAATAGATTCATCGAATAAAAAAAAATTGTTAAAACTCACAAATCCTTAACAAAATTATCCAGGAAATATGGATAGCCATGGAAAGACCAAAGCTAAGAATCATAGGGATAGAAGAAGGGAAGGAAGCTGTCTCTGAATTGCAGAACACAAACATATACAGCAAAGTCAAAGAATAAAACTTTCCCAATCTGAAGAAGGACATGCCTATGAAAGAACAAGAAGCTTACCGAATACCAAATATACAGGATCAAAGAAAAAAGACCCATAGCCACATAACAATCCAAATACAAAGCATGCACAAAAAAGAAAGAATATTGGGTGCAGTGAAGGGAAAAGTCCAAGTAATAATATAGGCAGACCTATCAGATTTACACCTGACTTCTCCATGAAAACTCTGAAGGCCAGAAGGTCCTGGATAGATGTTCTACTAACATTAAGAGGCCATAGATGCCTACTAAAACCAGCAAAACTGTGAATCAGAATAGATGGAGAAAAGAACATATTCCATGACTAAACCATATTTACACATTACATATCCACCAATCCAGCCGTACTGAAAGTTCTGGAAGGAAAATCCAACCCAAGGAAGTTAACTACATTCACAAAAACACAGGCAATAGATAATCACACATTGCTAAAAGGAAAAATTGGGGGTGGGGATTCACACACAATACCACCACCAAAATAATGCAAAACAAACAAGAATCAACAATCAATGTCTATTAATATTTCTTAATATCAATGGTCTTAACTCACTTTAAGAAGGCACAGGCTAAGACAAAGTATATGAAAACAGAGACCATCATTCTGCAGGATACAAGAACACACCTCTACTTCAAATACAGATGTTACCTGAGAGTTAAGAATTGGAAAAAGATTTTCAAATCAAATAGCCCCAAGAAGCAAGATGGGGTAGCTATCTTATTATTTAATAAACTGGATTACAAATTGAAATTAATTAAAGATATGAAGAAGGTCATTTCCTATTCATCACAGGAGAAATCCATTAAGATGTCTCAGTTCTAGACATTTTTACCCTAAGTACAAGGGCACCCACAATCATAAAAGGAGCATTACTAAAACTCAAATCATACATCACACCCCATACACCTATGGTGGAAGACTTCAACAGCCCATTCATACCTCTGGACAGGGATAACAGACAGAAACTTAGCGAAGAAACAAAGGAACTAACAGAAGCTTTGACACAATAAGGCTTACTAGACATCTGTAGAACATTCCATCAAACAAAAAGAATATAACTTCTCAGCACCACATGGGATGTTCTTTAAAATCAACCACATACATGGTAATAAAGCAAACCTTAGCAGACACAAAATATTGGAATAACCCTGGTATCTTACCAGAAGACATGCCTTAAAATTCTAACTCAGCACCAACTCAAGTTGCAGAAACCCTACAAACTAATGGAAATTGAACAATGCTCAACTGCACCACTCCTGGATAAAGGAAGAAATACAGAAAGAATTAAAATACTTCCTAGAATTCAACGGAAATGAAGGCACAACATTTACAAACCTATGGGATACTCTAAAGCAATGCTAAGAGGAATGTTCATAGTACTAAGTGCCGATATGAGGAAACTAGACAATAACCACTAGAGAATTACCAGGACTCCTGAAAGCTCTAGAATAAAAAGAAGAAAACTCACCCAGGATTAGTAGATGACAGGAAATAATCAAACTGAGTGCTGAAATCAATAAAGTAGAAACAAAGGAAACAAAGAGTTGGTACTATGAGAAAATCAACAAGATGGACAAACCTATATCCATCCTAATCAAAAGGCAGAGAGAGAACATGCAAACTAACAATATCAGAAATTAAAAAGGGGTTATAGCAACAGACATTGAGGAAATTCAGGGAATCATCAAGTCATAATTTAAAACCTGTACTCTGCAGCATTGGAAAATTAAAAGGAAATGGACAATTTTATGGATACCAAAATTAAATCAATAACAAATGAGCAACTTAAATAGAACTAGAACCCCTAATGTACTAGAGTCATTTACCAAGATTTCCCAACAAAAACAAGCCCAAGGCAGTTTCAGTGCAGAATTCTAATAGAAATTCAAAGGATAGCAAATACTAATACTTCTCAAATTGTTCCACACAGTAGAAGCAGAAGGGTCATTATCAAACTCTTCTTATGAGGCTACAATTACCTTGATACCCATTCCACACAGAACTAGGAGATAAAATTAGACAACAGTCTGCCTCATGAACATTGATGCAAAAATACTCAATAAAATACTGGCAAATCAAATCCAAGAACACATGAGAGAAGTGATCAACCATGATCAAGTAAGCATCTTCCCAAAGATGCAAGGATGGATTAACCTATGAAAATCCAACAATAAAATCAACCACATGAACTGAAAAGGAAAACCACGTGATCATCCCACTTGATGCTAAAAATGCCTTCAACAAAATCCAACACTGCATTCATGAGGAAGGTCTTGGAGAAACCAGGAATAACAGGAGCATTCCAAAACATAATAAAGGCAATATACAGTAAACTAAATTGAGAGAAACTCAATGGGATTTCAGGAACAAGACAAGGTTGTCAACTCTCTCCATATCTCTTCAATATTGTAATTGAAATTCTTGCTATGGCAATAAGACAAGAAGAGGAGATGAAGCAGATACAAATTGGGAAGGAAGGAGTAAACTTATGCAATTTTAAATGATTTGATAGTTTACATAAGTGATCCAAAGACTTCTATCAGGGAATACCTTCCATCTGATAAACATTTTCAGCAAAGTGGCTGTATAGAAGACTAACTTAAAAAAAAATTAGGAGCTCTACTATAAATAGACAACAAAGTGGATGAAAAGAAATTAGAGAAACAACACCCTTTACAAAAGACACAAAGACCAAGAAATATCTTGGGGCGTATCTAACCAAACAGGTGAAACACCCGTATGACAAGAATTTTGAGTCATTAAGAAAGAAATTAGAGAAGATACCAGAAAATGGAAAGATCTCTCATGCTCTTGGATAAGTAGGAGCAACCTATTAAAAATGGCAATCTTGCCAAAAGCAATCTACAGATCCAATGCAATCAAAATCAAAATGCCAGCACAAACCTTGAAAGGACAATACTCAACTTTATATGGAAAACTAAAATCAAAAATAACCAAACAAACAAAAAAACAGGATACCCAAAGCAGCCCTTTAAAATAAAGGAACTTCTGAAGGAATCACCATTTCTGACAGTTTACTGTTTACTGTCAGGTTTTTAAAGGCAAAATTAACAGGAATACATCACTAGGTATGGATTGGTTTCTGACTGATTGACATTTGGGAAACAATCAGGGGAATTTTCAAAGTCATATTATTGAAATGAAATACCTTTGTAGCATTTACTATCATTAGTCAATGCTGAGAGGGAACATTCTCTGGTTTCTATACCTTTGTGTTGTTACTTGCAGGTGACCTATTTTTCATAGGTAAAATTAGTGTTTCCAAATGTATCCTGGATACCACAGGGGAGGTTTTGGTCTACACCAGATTTTCTTTTATGGCCAGTTTCCAGAACCAAGTATTTAGGAGGCTAAAGGTGATGTCTGGAGTTTCTTTGTGTCCAGGTTTGGCCATAGGCTCTGGAAGGCCAGGAGATAAAAAGATTCTTTGTTTCATGTGCTCCATATCTTTTCTGCAGCCTGTCAAAGCTGATAATGCAGGGGTCCAAGTGAAGGTCTGGTCCTTTTTTAGTTTAACCCTTTCAGAATTAGTATTCAGTGGTATTTGAATTAGGAAATGATGAGTATTTAAATTTAGGGGTTTAAAGAGAATTATGTGTTATTTCCTGCAATTTTGTTGTAGTATTTTCCTGGTTGAATCTTCTTTTTCCTTTGTCTTAAAGGTTTGCTGGCTTACTGACTAAAATGTTTGATTCTTCATCATTATATACTCTGTTACAATTTTTTGTCTTTAGTTTGTTTTTGTTTTGATTTTTGAGGCAGGGTTTCTCTGTGTGGCTGTCAGCAGTCCTGGAAATAGCTATGTAGATTAGGCTGGCCTCAGAGCCAGGACTATTTGCTTGCTTCTTTCTCTCAAATGTGGGGATTAAAGGTGTGTGCCACCAATGCCAGGCTTTACAATCATTTATTCTTTCTTTTTTATTTTTAAAATTTATTTTATATAACAAAGCCAATTTAAATGAAAACAAACATTTATAGAAAACATTTGGGAATTTGGACGTTATTCTTTCCAAACTACTTCCTGCTGGTAAGGGACGCTGTCACCAGGGATTGGAAGAAGATTCAGAAATCCTGGCTTAAGTCTGTAAGGCTGCTTTGTCCAGCTGTATTGAATGTAGGATCACCTTGTACTCTGTTTCAGGCGGTCTGGCTTGAGCAAATCACATTATTCTGGAAGGAATCCACATCTTTTCATTTTCTGTGGAAACAAAAATAGAAGTCCTACTCCCCAGTAACTTGTACTTGAACTTAAATTTTGGAGTCAAAGCTTTTTTTTTTTTTTTTTTTTAAATTTAATTTATTATTTTAAATGTCGATTCTAGTTCCCTCTCCCTCCCTCCATCCATCCATCCAGCCATCCATCCATCCCTCCCTTTTACCCTCTCTGCCCTCTCACATGCACTCTAACCACCCTCCCCTCCCATCCCCCCACCCCAATTCCATATGTAGGGGAATGCCATCCAGTTGGGGTCATGTGGATCTGACAGGTTATGTGAAGCAGGGACTAGGGATTTTCTCCTGTCTCTAGATTAAGGAAGTTATCCCTCCATGGGGGATGTGTTTGCAAAGTCCTTATGTGCACCAGGGATACATCCTGGCTCCACTCTCTGAGGTCCCTTAGACTGCTCAGTCCTTCTGGCTGAGACCCATATTCAGGGGGGCCTGAGTCAGTCCCATGCTGGTTACCCAGCTATCAGTCTAGTGGCTGTAATCTCCTCCTTGTTTAGGTAATCTGTCTGTATGTGTTTGAGCCCCCTGGTCTTTTCCTCACCATCTGCATCTGGGTTCTAGTTCGACTCAGTGTTTATGTATGGATGTTTGATACTGTTTCCAACAGACATTAGTTGAGGGCTCCATGAAGAAGTTAGTTGTTGATCTCACTCTCTGGGAAGGGCATTTATGATAGCCTTTCCATGGAAGCTAAAATTTTTAGTTGGGAGCAGACTTGTAGTTCTCTAGACCATTCTGTGTGTTCAATTTTATCTTCAAACCAATATTGGCTCCCTCTTTTATGTTCTCTCTCTCTCTCTGTCTCTCACTCTCTCCTTCCTGTCTTCTATTCCTAACCAGGGTCCTGGGACTCTAGCAGAGGACTGGAGGTGGCGTCAGAGACCAATCAGGTGGAAATTACGGGTGGTCCCACGTGGATAGTCAGGTCTCCTTTGTTCAGAGTTGCCCTGAGAAGTCTCCTAAGTAGGGTGGACTATTGGCTCCACCCTCTGTTCCTGTGCTCAAACAGAGTGTCAGGACCATGGGTAGGGTAGGGGGGTAGGCTTGAGGTGGGGATGGGTGGGGGGTGTATCAGAGCTCCAAGGTTGTTCTCGATGGGGACAGGACACAGGAGCAGCAGGATCAGGGGCCAACCCAGGGAGTTCAGGCAGGGGGGCAGAGGTTGTAGGGGACAGGCAGCCCTGATTGGGCCCAGACTCACCCCTGGCCAATAGCTGGCGGAAGAGGACAAGGGCTGAGCTGGAACTTGGGGAAGTTTTGCAGGATAGTTGGATCTAACTAGAAACTGGAACTCTCCAGCTGAGGCCTCTTTCTTTAGCAGAGGCCCGGATTTGGGGGTCAAGGATCTTGCCCGCAGGAACTCAGAGTGGACCCACAGAAATAGGTGAATCTCTGGGTGGGGCCTGGGACTCCAGCAGATTACTGGAGGAGGGGCCAGAGACTAAGCAGGTGGAAATTATGGGTGCTCATGCGTGGACAGTCAGGTCTCCTTTGTTCAGTGTTGACATTCATTTATTCTTATGACATTTATTCTTGTCTTTTATTATCATGACAACCTTTCTCATCTGTACATAGTATTCTTTTTTAGTATGTTTTTTTGTGGTACTGACTTAAGAGATCAGTAATTGCTTAGTTTGTGCTTCTCCTGGAGTCTGTTTAGTCCATCCATTTAAGGGATAAGTAACATTACTAGATATAGAAAACTTGGCTTGCAGTTATTTACTCTTGAGACCAGAAGCATATGATCCTGTACTTTCTTGACCTTTACTTTTCTCCTGAGTTCTGATGTGATGCTGATTGGTTTGCTGCTGTAAGTAATATGGGTTTTCTCTTGCAGCTTTGTGTATTCTTTCTTTGGTCTCATTCAGTTAAAGAGGTTCTTTTTAGGTCATACCGGGAGTTCTAGATATTTCCCGACCTTAGATGGCTATAACTTCCCCAAATATGGGGATGGGGATTTCTGCTGCAATTTCATTGTATGTGTTTTGTGGCTTTCTATGCTGATTGCTGATATGTTTACTCCTGCTTGATCTAGTGTGCTATCCCCTGGATCCTTAGGGTATGCCATGCACTGGGTCAAATTTGTTGTAGGCAGAAGTCTGGGTCCCTCAAGCTTCTCCCAAAGCAAACAGAGGCTTAATATTAATTATGAATATCTGACCACAGCTCAGATTTGTTACTAACTTTTACATTTTAATTAACCCATATTTTTCTCTTTAACTAGATTTTGCCATGTGGAATTGTACCTTTTCTAATTAATGTATATCCATCTTGATTCTCTCTGCATCTGCTCAATACTCCTTTGACTTTGCCCTTCCTCTTTCTAGCAATCTATGTTTGGCTCCCCCCATAACCTTTTCCTATCCAGCTATTGGACTATCATATTATTTATCAAACCAATCACATTGACATATTCACACAGTGTAAAGGAGTATTCCACAGGTGGGTGCTTACAAGGTTAGTAGAAAGAGGAGAACTTTATGGCTTGTGAATATAAAAATGCAGTGACTACTGCTCTCATTGGAGGTGAAATTTGACTACAATGTCTCTCCTATGACGACTCACCACCACAGTACCATGAATAAGCTAGTGCAGCCATCCTTTACCCACCATCTGGGTGGGTACCAGATTTCCCATTTTAAGCTATGTAGGCAGTGATGGGAGATGTCATTCTGTATATGTTTCTCATACTGGTTAATGAATAAAGCACTGTTGGCCAATAGGAAAGTAAGATAGGAGGGACTAGGAGACAATGAGGAAATAGGAAGTAGTAAGAAAGAGCCAAGATGGAGAGTCTGGAGAAAGCAGTATGCTGGCAGGCTCCCCGGTAAGAGAAATACATAGATCAGAAGAAATGGGTTAATACTTAAGACAGAGCTAGCTGATAAGAAAGTAGTACCAGGCCAACAGCATAATATCAAATACAGAGTCTCTGTGTGTTATTTGGGGTGGCGCAGCGGGGGGACAAGACTAGGTGGCGGGAGGAAAAAACCGTACACCTTACAAGGCAGGTTTTCTTTTAGATATCTCTTTCATATGTGCATGTGTTGCTTACATGTACCTTGTGTCTTCAGTGCCTGCAGAAGCCAGAAGAGGGCATTGTATCCCATGGAATTGGAGGTAAATGCAATTGTGAATCACCACATAGGTGCTGGGGTCCAAAGCCAGTGAGAAGTGTTTCTAAATCGAAAGCTTTATCCTCAAATCCATGTGGCAGACCATTAGAATTATATCATAAGTGTGAGGCTATGTTAGCCTTAATAACTTTTAAAAGCAAGAGAGACAGGAACTGGTGAGCTTGACTGGTCATGCTATGATTCCCAATCCCTTTCTTCCCCATGGTGAAATGCACAAAGAATGTGCCCATCAGATGCTACTTCCCTGTTGTTTAACTGCCCAGCTTCTAGAACTATGTGATAGCTAAATTTGTATCTTTTGTAAATTACCTGATCTAGACTATTAAGTTATACGAACAGAAAATGCACTAAGACAGATGATTAACTCTGCAATTGTTATGTTGCTGTCAGTTTTATATCTTAGTTCAAATTATGAAAATCAGTTTATCTTAGATTCACTCAAAGAAATTGACTAAGTTTCACATTCATTCTTGTTCCTCAACTTAAATAGAAATAAATGGCCTTCAGCTCTAAGTGCACTTTTGGATTTACAATTATTTTCATTTTCAGAGAGCATGAATCTCAGAAGCTGAGAAGGTACTTATAAATAAGCAGAAAATACTTGAGACAAAAACAAAACAAGCAAAAAAGGTTTATTTAATTTTATCTGTATGTGTGTCTGCCTGAGTGTATATTTGTATAACACATATGTTCTTGAGCCTGCAGGGTTAGATCTCCAGAGCTAAAGACAAAGGCAATTGCAAACTTCTGTATGGGTGCTGAGAATTGAACGCAGGTCATGAGCAATTCAGTAAACACACCTAACGGCTGTGCCATCTCTTTGGGCCCTTACTCTTAATTTTTTCTTTTCTTTTCTTTTTAGTTTTTCTTCACAGGGTTTCTCTTTATTGCTTTGTAGCCTATCCTGCAACTAGCTCTGAAGATGAGGCTGGCCTCGAACTCATAGGGATCCACTTGCTTCTTCCTCCTGAGTGCTGGGATTAAAGTCATCGGCCAACATAGCCCCGCTACTTAATCATTTTCATATGGATTTATTTATTTATCATGTATAGTGTGCTATCTACATTTTCCTGTACCAGAAGAGGGCACCAGCTCTCATCTTTGATGGCTGTGAGCCACCATGTGGTTGCTGGGAATTGAACTCAGGACCTCTGAAAATACTATTAATGCTCTTAGACTTTACACCATTTCTCTAACCTCCTCTTACTCACATTTTAAGAGTTTAGCTCAGTTTATAGACTAATTCAGCTGTATAACCACCAGATTCAAGATTTAGAAAATTTTTTTAATCAACCAAATGCTACTGTGTCCTCTATCTTTTTCCCCCTATCATTTACCGTAATGAAATAATGATCTAACCTTGGAATTTGATTGTTCTAGATTTTCATACAGATAGAATACAATGAAAACAATTTTATTGTATGCCATAATATGATGGATGCAATTTATATCCATATTATACTATGTATTAGCACTTGGTTCTATTTTGGTAAATGTAAATTTAATCAAGTTTATTATAGTACAATTTATATAGATAGCATTCATAGTTGATATATGCAGTTAACACTGACATATCTTTCTTAATTTTATAAACGTGTCACTTTAATCACTACCATAATAATGGACTTTTTTCTAATAACTTTTTAATGATTTTGTATTGAAATTAGAAACAATCTTGTTTTACATGTCAATCCTAGTTTCCTCTCCCTCCCCTCCACCCGTGCCCCACACCGCCCTCCTGTCACATCCATGTTCTGCTCTGCAGGGAGGGTGAGACCTTCTTTGGGACAGCTTCAAAATTGTACATCTTTTGAACAGGGCCTAATCCCTCCCCCATGTGTCTAGGCTGAGAGAGTCACTCTGTAGGTGGAATGGGAACCCAACGTACATCTTTACACTAGGGATAAATATTGATCCACTACCAGAGGCCTCATAGACTACACAGTCCACCTAATTGACACCCAGTTTCCGGGGGGTCTGGCTCAGCCCTATGCTGGTTTTCCAGATATCAGACTGGAGTCCATGAGCTTCCTTTGTTTAGATCAGCTGTTACTCTGGGTTTTCCAGCCTGGTCCTGACCCATTTGCCCATCAATCCTCCCTCTCTGGAATTGAATTCCAGGATTTTGGCTCAGTTTTTAGCTGTGGGTATGTGCTTATGCTTCCACCATGAACTGGATGAAGGCTCTAGGATGGCATATAAAATAGTCATCAATCTCATTATAGGGGAAGAGTAGCCTCTCCATTATTGTTTAGATTCTTAGTTGGGGTCATTCGTGAAGAATTCTGAATATTTACCTGGTGTCTGATTTCTCTTTAAATCTCTAATGGTTCCATCTATTATGGTACCTCCTTTCTTGCTCTACTGTATTCCCTCCCCTATACTCAGTCTTCCTGGCCCTCATATTCTCCTCTCCCATTCTCTTCCTCTTCATTACCCTCTTCTACTCTCATGCTGCCAATTTGCTCAAGAAATCTTCTTCCTTCCCCCTTCTCTGGAGGGAGCATGTATGTCTAACTTAGGGTCCTCCTTGCTTCCCAGCTTCTCTGGTGGTATGGATTGTAATCCTTTGCTCCAAGTCTAATACCCATATACGAGCATAGCTAACCTCATTCAACATGGATTTTTCTATTTCCATCCAATTTGCTGTGAATTTCAAGATTCCGTTGTTCTTTTCACTGAGTAGTACTGCATTGTATAAATGTACCACATTTTCTCTATTTATTCTTCATTTGAGGATCATTTAGGTTACTTTCAGGTTCTGGCCATTCCAAAATCGAATGCTTCTAGGAACATTGTTGAACAGATTCCACCAGCAGTGGAAGAATGTCCCCCTTTCTCCACATCCTCTCCAGCATAAACTGTCTTTGGTGCTTTTGATTGTAGTCATTCTGACAGGAGCAAGATGGTATCACAGAGTTTTTGAATTTGCATTTCCATGATGGCTAAAGATATTGAACAGTTTCTTAAGTATCTTTCAGCCATTTTAGAATCCTCTATTTAGAATTCTCTATTTAGTTCAGTACCTTACTTTTTAATAGGGTAACTTGATACTTAGCTTCTTGAGATAACGGTTTGCTGGCATGTGGAATACTGTAATACTCACTAGTGAAGTTTGGACTGAAGGGAAAACACTGTTATTGTATGACTTATCTAAATATCAGTAGTAATTGAAAATGATGCACTTTTTACTTTATAGAATCCCATCATCTACAAATTTTCTTTTAGAAATATTTCAGCTTTTTCTCCTGAGAAATTTATGTTTTTTTCTGAATTCCAGATGTGACAAGTTAGAATGTAGAGATGACAAAGTGGAAAATGCTTCGGGATGGTGAAGGAGAAAGTGTATTGTAGAAAAAATGGAGAAAGTAGGTAGACACGGGGACATCTGGGAGAGTCAGGCTGAGCTGGACCATGTGGGAGGAGGTGAAGGTGAAGGCAGAAGGGTGAGAGGGAAACAGGTGCAACAGCTAGGAGGTGGGAGGTACTAAAAGGTCAGGTAACCAAAATGTCTGAATTATAAAAGGGAAGGTATGCCAGCCGGATACTGTAATGGGGAACTGAGAGATACTGGGAGAACCTGGCAGCTAGTTCCAAGTTGACATGCTCATAGACACTTAACATTCGTCCCAGGTTTGAAAGTGAACACTACCATACAGGAGTTTGTATCATAAATATTCATTTGTTTTCTTGCATTTTATTTACGAGTTTTCTATTAGAGAGGTATTTTGTCACCGAAATTATCTAAAACTTTAAAGAATTTTACAAAGTTTTCGTTTGATTTGGTTTGGTTTTTTGGGACAGGGTTTCTCTGTGTCACAACTCTGGCTGTCCTTGGACTCACTTTATACACCACGATGTCCTTGAACTGTTCACAGAAATCTATGTACTTATGGCTCCAGTGCTGGGAGATATGCACCATTACTTCCTGTCTGACTTGAGAAGTTCTTGTGATTGACAAGTCTTATAACTTAAACTGCTCCTGTTCCCTGTGTAACCGAATTACTTGTACCTGTGGGACCTGTGAGCTCAGCATTTGGCTTTGGTTACAGTGTTGTCCACAGTCATTAAATTTGAATACAAGCTTTGTACTTAGTCCATGCCCTTTACCATGTTTGCTGTTTCTCTGTACTTGCCATCACTCTGAAAATGCACAACAGTCTGAATGTGATTTGGCTATGAATTTGATGGTAGAAGCTACTCTAGAATATCTTTTAGACATATTTTAGCATTTGCTTATATTAAACATTTAGAAAATCATTTTGACCATTTTCTCCTATAGGAAAATCCAGAAGTTTAGTCTGTTTGGAGATAGAAGCAAAGAAGTCTATCCAGCACATACCTCAAGAAGGAAGAACTTGACTTCAAGAAGATTAATCAGTTAAGTCACACAGTAAGCTTTACAGGGGCATATGTTAATAAGCCGAGCGTTTGACTGAAAAGTAATAAGACAAAATCAAGAACAGTGATCATTAAAAATTATGGAGGTAATGTACAGGCAAGAAGATCTGAATCCACATTTCCTGATCTCATGTAAATGCTGTAGAAGCGTGATGGATTACCTACAATTATAGCTTTGGTAGGCCCAAGGTCAGGTATCCCAGAACAAGCTGGCCCACAGAGGCTAGCCCTGTCAGCAGACTCTGGTTTGATTGAGAGAGCCTGCCTCTCTCTCTCTCTCTCTCTCTCTCTCTCTGTCTCTGTCTCTTTCTCTCTCTCTTTCTCTCTCCCTCTCTATCTATCTCTCTCTATCTCACACACACACAATGTTGGGCTAGAATATATGTCCTAGAAATATCTTAACTGTATTTTAGTTGTGATTATGTGACAATTGATGGCATAAATCTTTTGGGATAAATCATATAGCTTGCTGGGTAATTATTGCTATGTGAATTGTTAATATTTTATTTTATGCATTTTAAGTCTTTGCCTGCATGGGTTTATGTATACCGCATATATGTCTGTTTGATACAAGTCAGAAGAGGGTTTTGGTTCTCTTGTAAATGTAGTGAGTGAGGGTAGTGTGCTGGTGGGTGGGTGCTGGAAAATGAACCTGGATTCTTCTGCAGAGAAAGCTCTCTTACACAAATCCCCTTCCTGCTATTTAAAGGTGTTATTTTTTCACTTGCATTTATTATCTTTTCTGCATGTTTAATGTATCTTACTGATTACATTGTAATGTGAGACTAATTGCATTTGTAGATTGGATAGAAATAAAGTAATGAGAAACAATATATCTCAACATTGAATGCTGTGTATTGCCCATTTCTAAAAGATTAGTGTCAAGTCCTGTCTCCTTGTATAACTTAGCAGCTGTTTGAAAAATACTGAGTAGGAGTAGGCGACTAAAATAGCTGTCTTTTGTGTTTCTGCTGGAAATAGTGACCCCCAAAATCCCTGTTGTCTCTAACTCAATTGCCAACACTATGGAACACCTGATTTTACTGGACAATGATAATTCTGGCAACAGCACACTTATTACTGCAATTGAACTAGAGTGGTATGTAAATCTGAGTTCACTTGCCCTGGATTTCTGTGACTTTACAGCTGAGATGGCAAGAGTCTTAACTGATAGCAGCCATGTGCCTTCACAGGGATCTCCTGGTCTGCAATGTTTCAGTGATACACAAATGATTACACAACATGCCAAATGATGAGAACTTCAAATCCCTAGCAGGAAAGATCTCCAGCCTTCAGGTCTATCTAATGGCTTTTGATGTGAAAGGAGAAGACATGCTAAAGATTCTGAAACCCAGTATACCCTTTGAGAGAGTTCAGTTTGACAGCTATGCCACTTGTGTCTCAGGGGCTATTGTTGTTCTTATATCCAGGCAGTACAGCAAGTTTCTCACCCATTTTTTATTGTTAATTGATGTAAGTGACACATCTGGTTTTCCAGATCTTAGTGACAGGTGCAATAAAAATCAATTGGTTTTATCAGCATGGAGGTGCACAAAGCTCATTGTGTGTGGTTTTGTTCACTATATCTTGATACTGGCATCATACCTTCAAGTCTTTCATCTGGTAAATATATCACAAGTTTGAAAGTCCTGTCTCAACCCTGAGTGCTCTGTCCCTGGTTCCCTCTAATGATTTTACCTGTCATGAGGAAATGATACTAACGTAGCTAAGGAAACAGATATGTAACTACCTACATTGGGTATATTCACTCCAATCAGAAGATCCTGAAATGATTAGGAGGAGGGACACAGAAAGAAGGGAAGTGTGACTGTTATACTTACAACCTCATCTTTTAGATTCTAGTGTTGATGTATTTACTATATTCTTTAAATTATCTATTAGTTATACATATGCTTACTTCTTAGCCATTCATCTTAGTATGTATACTATTCTCTTTTGAATAGAGTTGCTATTCAAATATACTAAGAGAACATGTTACTTCAAAACCATTAATACAAACAATATATGAAAATGTCTTACCTAGGCATGGTGTCACAAGTACATTATCTCAGCTCTTGAGAGGCTGAGGTTTGAAAGGACAGTCTGGTCTACATAAGTATTCTAGGCCAGCCTGAGATACAGTGTGAGACCATGTTAATAAATTAATAATAAGCAGAGTAGAGTGACACACATCTTAAATCCAAGCACTTCAAAGGCAGAGGAATACAGATCTCCATGAGGTCAAGGCCAGCATGGTCTACAAAGATAATTCTAGGACCACCACCAATGCTACACAGAAAAATCCTAACTCAAAAAACAAAAAGAACCAACAAATAGGTAACAAAACAAGCAAAGAATGTTTTAAGCACCTCTTTAGTAACTCTTTCATTGTTTTTGAAACTATTTTTCTAAGCCTGAAATTGTGTTTTTTTTTATGTTTTACTTTATAATTGGCCATAGAATTACAGGTAATAGGCAGAAAAAGATCCATATTAAAATTAGCAAGTGGTTGTTGGGGAAGATGGCTCACGGAATGAAGTGCTTAATGTGCAGGTACAGGACTAGAGTTCATATATCTGGAACCCATCCAACAGCCAGGCAGCTTGGTGGCCACCTCAAGTCCTCTACTCAGGAACAGAGAATAGAATATCTCCCTGGGTCATGCTGGCTAGCTATTCAAGTTCTGGTTCAATGTCAAGATCCTCTCTCAACTAATAAATCAGAGAGCAAACAGGGAAGGCATCCAGTGTCACCTTTAGAACTCTACAAGTTGGCATACACTTGCATGCATGCACATTGTGTAAAATAAAAACAGGGATTGCCAAACAATCCTTTTTAAAATTTTTTCTTCTTTCAGGGTGTTAGATAGAAATAAAGCTTCATCATCTTCCCCACTTATCCTTTCCCAGAGGTGACCTGTGTTCTGAGGCTGACACATAGTCTTATGTTTCCTATGACTTCTTATAATCAACCATTGCTCGAAAATTTCCAGATGTCATGACTGAGGACTGTGAGAAGCCATAGGAAATATTTTTGCAATAAAGAAAAATTCCTGTTTTGTATATTGGGTTTTTGTTTGTTTGTTTTGGTCCTCAAGACAGGGCTTCTGTGTGTACCCTGTCTATTCTAGAACTCACTCTGTAGATCAGGATGAACTCAAACTCAAATATCTGCCTGCCTCTGACTCCTAAGCACTGGTTCTAAAGGCATGTGCTATCATAGCCCAGATATATATATATATATATATATATATATATATATATATATAGAGAGAGAGAGAGAGAGAGAGAGAGACTTAGGTGGGAAATAAAATGTGTTCCTTATGATAAATTGTTATCCAAATGTCTTTTTTTTTTTTTTTGGTGAGTGAAATACCACTTGACAGCTCACAACTCTGTGACATTCTTAAGACAGAATGAAACACCTAGGTAGTCATGACTTTTTTTATTCTCAATTTGTTTTAAAGGGAAAGGACTGACATGGTAAAATACAAATATGTAGCTTCTTATGAAGCACTTACCGAGGAACAGAGTAAACTTACCAAAGACAGAATAAAACAGAAGAGAAAGACAGATGCCTTCTTCTTATATTTAAGATGATACCATATGGGCACTCAACCTCATTGCTATTGCTGGTCTTTGTGGCTCTCATCTCAAATGCTTGCAGTTACTGAAGAAAGCATTAATTTTTACCAAGGTGAACTAACCGAGGATGATATGGATCTCGTGCATAACCTTATTGAGGAGAGCAAGTATCGCTGGGCCTTGGTCAACCTTGGCAAGCAGTCCTGGACATATAATCACTCAGTGTCTTCACTAAACCAAATTGCCATTTTTACAGAGAGATACTAAACTTCAATGGAGACATTATGTTTTGTAAAATGTATAATTTCTGTGGCCAGATATGCAAGTAGGGTCTTAGTATTTTTTTTTCAGTATTGTAAACTAAACATTTTGTGCTGTGTTAAATCAGCTTTATAGGATTATATATGTATATTCTATTTCTTGATCAAATTAAATATTTAGGTATTGGTTTTACAAGTAGAATGTTACATTGTACAGGGCTTTCTTGGTTGATTAGATTGTTACCAAACCTTAAGGGCAAATAGCCAATAATTATCTGAGTTTGCTGCCTAACTTTTTCATTGAGGTACTCTGCTTTTTGGACATTTTTATTCTTTCTTTTTCAAAATGCCGAGGTCAGAAGCCAAATACAAACACACACACACACACACACACACACACACACACATTCGTAGCATAGCCAGGTGAATTGAATGCAATGCACTGCATCTATGTATTCTGGTAGCATCTCATTGATTTTGGTTTAAAATAGAAGGGAAGGGAGTGTCCCAAACGAGATATATTCAACAGAAACCTGAGTTTAACTTTTATTAACTATATAATAATTGATACTGCCAATTACCATTCTGAATTTCATATAGTATAAGTTAGATATTGTTTCATCCTTTTTAAATGCATTTATATAAACTGAACACTCAAATTGCTGGATATTTTAGGCTATATCCGACTTAAGTTTTTTCACCTCTTACATTCAAGTTAGCTTCTTCAGCCCAGATATCAAAACAGTGGTGGAAGAAAGGAACTGTATTCCAGGGAATACTTCAAGGCTAAGTGAAAGCACAGAACTGTAGGCACACAGGCTTGCAAAACAATATTAGACATAAAATCCTTAACAAGTCACAGGATTCTCTCTGTCATCATGCATGTCATCTGGCAAAGAATAGATCTGCATGAAAAAGTGCCCACATGCTGGCAGGGTCTGGCCACATTGGCCAGCTGGATGCTGCTAGATTGTAGTATTTAATGTCGAAAAGGAAACACAAAAGCTTGTTCCATGACAGGTGTGAGTTGCTATGGTACATACATTAACGTTAAGGACAGCCTCCAATAATAAAGAAAGTAGCCGACATGGGTGGCTAGCAGTGCTGAGACCTGGCTGCTCCATTGGAAGTTTGGAAACACAATTTATTTATGGAACAAATATATATATATATATATATATATCTTAAAATGGTTTTACCATCTTATATTAAATGAACTTTTGACAGGCGTGCACTGTTTGGAGTACATACTATGTGGATTTTTTATGTGCATCTGTAGTGTGAATCCAGTGGCACAGTGTGTGTAAATTCCAGATGTGGTGAGAGTTTCTCTTGTACAGGTCATCAGATAAAGCAACTCTTGACAGAAAATGTAAGGAAACCAGCAAAATGTTTGACCCAATGATGGATGTTGTATGGTTTATGTTAAATATATATTCTTTTAATCAGTGAAGAAAGCATTAAAAAGTGAACATTGTAATGTATTTTATTGTATATGAAACACAAACTGTCGATGTCTAAATAAAACTCTTTGGTCGCAGAGTTTAGAAAGCTTAAGAATTTTTTTTTCACTTTGAGAAAATCCAAGCTTACAAAGAAAGTCAAGCATGCTCACACACTCCTATAATCCTAGTTCTTAGAGACAACAGGAAGATTGTAAATTGAAGGTCACTGTCTCAGTTACTTCTCTGTTGAAGTGAAAAGCACCATGACCAAGGCATCTTATAAAAGAATGTGGTTAATTGGGTTCACAGTTTCAGATGGTGGAAGAAAAGAAGGACAGCAGCAAGAAAATATGAGAAGTCTCTTCTTCATCCACAAGTAGGAGGCAGGAAGAACTGAATATGGCACAGGTGTTTTGAAACCTCACAGTCCTATATCTTAGTTACTGTTCTATTGCTGTGTGAAATGACACCATGACCAAGGTAGCTCCTGTAAGTGGAAACATTTAACTGGGCGCTTCCTTACAGTCTTGGTGGCTTAGACAATTATCAACATGTGAAGAGAATGGCAGCATGCCAGCATGGATGGTTCTGAAGTAGTAGCAGAGTTTTTTATTTTTTTCATTTATTTATTTTATATAACCAAATCCATTTAAATGAAAACAAACATTTATAGACAATATTTGGGAATTTGGGCGTCATTCTTTCCAAAATACTTCCTGCTGGTAAGGGGCACTGTCACAGGGGATTCAAAGAAGATACAGAAATCCTGGCTGTAGTCTGTAAGGATGCTTTGTCCAGCTGTTTTGAATGTACGATCACCTGGAACTCTGTTTCAGTTGGTCGGGCTTGATCAAACAACATTAGTCTGGAAGGAATCCACATCTTTTCATTTTCTGTGGAAACAAAAATAGAAATCTTTTTCCCCAGTAACTTGTCCTTGAACTTAAATTTTGGAGTCAAAGCATTTTTTTATATTTAATTTATTATTTTAATGTCAATCCCAGTTCCCTCTCCCTCCTTCCCTACCTCACTCTCTCTTTCCCTGCCTCCCTCCTTCCCTCCTTTTACCCTCTCTGCCCTCTCACATGCACTCTAAACACCCTAACCCTAACCCTAACCCATCCAGTTGGGGTCATGTAGATATGACAGGTCATGTGATGTAGGGACTAGGGCTTCTCTCCTGTCTCTAGGTTAAGGCAGTTATCCCTCTATGGGGGATGTGTTCGCAAAGTCCTTTTGTGCACTAAGTATACATCCTGGCTCCACTGTCTGAGGTCCTTAGATGCTCAGTCCTTCAGGCTGAGACCCATATTCAGGGGGGCCTGAGTCAGTCCCATGCTGGTTACCCAGCTATCAGTCTGGTGGCCCGTTAGCTCCTCCCTGTTCAGGTCAGCTGTCTCTATGTGTTTCTGCAACCTGGTTTTGTCCTCTCCATCTGAATCTGGGTTCTAGTTCGACTCAGTGTTTATGTATGGGTGTTTACTCCTGTTTCCATCAGGCATTAGTTGAGGGCTCCATGGCTAAGTTAGTTGTTGATCTCACTCTCTGGGAAGGACAGTTATGTTAGCCTTTCCACAGAATCTCAAATTGTTACTTGGCAGCAGTCTTGTAGCTCTCAAGACCTTTCTTTGTGTTTAATTTTATCTTCAAACCATTATTGGCTCCCTCTTTTATGTTCTCTCTCTCTCTCTCTCTCTCTCTCTCACTCACTCTCTTTCCTGTCTTCTATTCCTAACTGGGCTCAATCTTCCTGGTTGCACTTGTTTTCTCCTACTTCTCTCTCCATTCGCTCCCCACCCCCCCACCCCTGCCCAGTTCCTCTTTGCTCTGGGGATCTTGTCACTTCCTGGTTCTCTGAGGAACTTTATGTGAATCTCTTAGAATACAACTTGTATCCTAGTTCCTCTGGTGGTATGAATTATAGGCTGGTGATCCTTTGATCTAGGTCTAAAATCCATATATTAGTGAGTACATACTGTGTTCCTCATTTTGCGACTGGGTTACCTCATTCAGGATGGTTTCTTCAAGTAGCAGTGTTTTACACCTTGATACTCAGGCAATGGGGTGTGGCCAGGTGATGGGGATAGACTTGACCTGCCATGGGTTTTTGACACTTCAAGGGCCATCCCCAGGGCAAACTGCCTCCAACAAAGACACACCTACTAATTTTCACAGTCTACCAATTGGTGACTATGCATTCAAATATATGAGCTACAGGGACCACTCTCATTCAAACAATCACGCCCAAACTCATTTACAGGCCACACATCCTAATACTTCCTAAAGAGTTCCACCAACTTTCCATCAAATATTGAAACAAAAGCCAATGGGCCATTCTTATTCAAACCATTGCAGACATCTACTGGTGCAAGTTTGAAGCCAGCTTTGGCTGTTTTAGACCATACCTCAAAAAACAAAACAAAACAAAAAAGGCTCTAGACTGGTTAACAAAATCCCTCTGTACTATATATTTAGTATACATTATTAGTAATTTAAATGGGCTTCTTTCTACATTTATTAGATGCAGAGATTGTTACCACTGTTAGATACATGCTAAGCCCTATTATTATTTTCTTAATATGATCTCCATTCTTGGTCCTTGAGATTGACAGCTATCATTCAAAGGGAAAGAACATAGCTTCTTTCTTTTTTCTTCCTTTCCTTAGTTTATTGTTCTAGACTCGAAATTCACAGGCACTGTTTCTCCTTGAACTTGTCTAGTGTCAATTGATTCTTTTATTCATAGACAGATCTGATAATTTTGACTCAACATCTGTGTATGTGTAAAAATTAAATGTACACATGTGTTTGCAAAAGAAAGAGTAAAGAGGATTGGCAACCAAGTGAAGAATGAAATGCTGAACTAAAAGGCTCAACTTCTGATTCTTTATCCACCTGCCTAATTCCAGGCTTTTTTGTCAGTTTCCTTATGTCTTACATAAGAACTGGACTTGGAGCCCAGTAGTGGGTCCTCTCAATCCCAGCAAGCAGATCTCCTGGAGGCCAACTTGACTACACAGTGAGTTCCAGGATGGAAGAATGGAGTTATGGAATAAAGTCTGGGGTGTTCCTGAATGGAGGCCTGATGGGAGATGCCATTCTGTATATGTTTCTCATACTGGTTAATAAATAAAGCACTGTTGGCCAATAGGAGAAAAAGATAAGAGGGACTAGGAGACAAAAAAAAAAAATAGAAAATGGTAAGCAGGAGTCAAGATGGAGAGTCTAAAAAAAAAAAGTATGCCGCCGGCTCCCCGGTAAGAAAAATACAAAGATCAAAAAAAATGGGTTAATAATTAAGACAGAGCTAGCCGATAAAAAACAAGTAACCGGGCCAAAACATTGTATCAAATACAAAGTCTCTATATGTTATTTGGGGCTGATGCGGCAGCAGGACAAGACCGGGCGGCGGCAGGCAGAAAAACCTGTACGCCTTACAGAGGCCTAGTACAGAGACCATTGTGAAAAAATATGAATGTAAAGCCTGGATAGCCTTACAGAACCCAATTATTAGAGATGCCAGGGTCAAGGAAAACCTGCTAAAGAGAACTACTCTCAGGGAGTGCAACCAGCCCAAGACAGAGAAGTGCCTTACACTTATCAAACCTGAACATAGTTAGAAATCTGAAGAGTGTTTTGAGATCACACAGGGAGATGTATGATTGAAGTTTGCCCAGCTGGTTTTCAGTCTTGCTTTGGTAGAGTATTTCTTCACTATGCTCCCTTACTTATTTTTGGAACGGTAATGTATATTTTGTGCCTTTATTTATTAAAAGCATGTGATCTGCATTTTGATATTGATTTTTATAAGAGATTAGAGGTATTAGATTGCATGACTCTTAGAAGCAAATTTGGACTTTAAAACATTGTTGAGACTCTGTGACAGACTATGGGGACTTTTAGATGTGAACTAAATGTGTTTTGCATTATTTTATTGTTACAAATTTCTGAGGGTTAGTGAGTGGAAAGTCGGTGTTTGAATATAACTGCCCCCCTAATTTCACAGGTAGTGGCACTGTTAGGAGATGTGGCTTCTCTGGAGTTGGAGTGTGTTTGGACTTGCTGGAGGCAGTGTGACACTGTCGGGGCAAGCTTTGAGGTTTCCTAAACAAGGATAGCACCCAGATTTTCAGTACTTCCTATGGCCTGCAAAGTGTAGGATTCTCACCACTTCCTTGAGTACCTCTTCTGCCTGTGTGCCACCATGCTCCCCCTGCTATAATGAGAATGGACTGAACCTCTGAATGTGTAAGTGAGCCATGCCAATTAAATGTTTCCTTTATAAAAGATGTTGTGGTCATGATATCTCTTCACTGCAATAAACCCACTAAGACACCATCCTACCACCATATACTTGCCCAGTTATGTTGTAGCAGCTTCATTATTAAGAGTCCGAGACTAGAAACAATCCAAAGAAACAATAAATAAATATGGTACATTTACACCATGGAGTGTCACTCGGCGCTTAGACAAAGAAAAATATCATGAAATTGCAGGTAAACAGAATTAGATAAAAATCTTCTGGAATGAGGTAACAGAGACCCAGAAAAACAAACATATTAAGAAAGGATAACCATGCTACATTCACAGAACCAGAGAGTCTAAGTAACATGGAGTGGGGTAGGCAATATTCAGGAATCTCCCTAGGAATGGGAAATAGAGTCGATTTAGTGAGTGGACTGAAACAAAATGGGCATGGAAGCACTTAAGCATAGGTTAGGGTGGAGGGTAGAGGAAGAGAGTACTAGGAGAGATGAGTAGATTATGGTGCATATGTCAGGGATGACCTAGAAACCTAGGACAATAGAAACTCCCAGGAATCTACAAGGGTGACACCAGCTAAGACTAGTAATAGGGTATCCAGAATCTCAACCTGCCATATTCTAGAACGACGTGACTTGTCCAGTGGAGGGACTGAGAGACCAACTCAGCAACAAAACCATCAACTTGCATGTAGTCAAGCCTACAAAATGAGATGGGGTAAAGGTGTCTCAAAATCTGAGAGGCCAACTGTGGTGGTTGGAAAGAAAATGGCTACTAAAGGGTGTGGTACTATTAGGACGTATGGCCTTGTTTGTGGCAGTGTGTCGCTGTGTGGAAGAACTGAGGAAAAACTGGGGTTTCTTTCCTTTTTTTTAATTTTATATAACCAAGTCCATTTAAGTGAAAACAAACATTTATAGACAATATTTGGGAATTTGGGCATCATGCTTTCCAAAATACTTCCTGCTGGTAAGGGGCACTGTCACAGGGGATTCCAAGAAGATGCAGAAATCCTGGCTGTAGTCTGTAAGGATGTTTTGAATGTAGGAGCACATGGTACTCTGTTTCAGGTGGTCTGGCTTGATCAAACCACATTAGTCTGGAAGGAATCCACATCTTTTAATTTTCTGTGGAAACAAAAATAGAAATCCTTTACCCCAGTGACTTGTCCTTAAACTTAAAATTTGGAGTCATAGCATTTTTTTTAATTTAATTAAGTATTTAATGTAGATCCCAGTTCCCTCTCCCTCCCTCCCGCCTTCCCTTCCTTTTCTCTCTCTGCCCTATCACATGCACTCTAACCATCCTCCCCTCCCATCACCCCACACAAATTCCATATGTAGGGGAATGCCATCCAGTTGGGATCATGTAGGTCTGACACTTCATGTGAAGTAGGGACTAGGGCTTCTCTCCTGCCTCTAGATTAAGGCAGTTATCCCCCCATGGGGGATGTGTTCACAAAGTCCAAAAACTGGTGTTTCTATGTGAAATAAAAAAAATTATTTTAAAAATATATTCATGAATCTATATAAGTATCTCATATGATATCAATGCATGAATCTATATTTTAAAAGTCAGTTGAAGGACAAAAACCACATGGCAACATATTCTGAAGGGTTGTAAACATTACTTCCTAACAGATGTTTTCCATTGTTTCAACCATTGTCTACTTTACTAAGTATTGTATAATGCTTTTCTGTTTTGTTTATGAAAGAAGATGAAGCAGAGATAGTTACTCTTATAGCCTATAATTACACACTCACATTGCTCAAAAGTAATGCCCAATTCAATTTCATGAGCTTTCACCTGTCCCTTTATCACTTCAATTAGTCTAAGTATAAGGGAAACTAAATGTGTTATGTCAGGCTCTTGTTTCAGGCTATGAACAAACTATGGCAGCAAGAAACTGGGTCCCTAGGATTCACCGAGCAGGAGAACGACATTTAGTATGTGATTACTACAGGCCAGAATTAGCACTTAAATAATGAATTCGATTTCTTGAGTTGCAAATTTTAGGTCAGATATGGAACAACTTTGCGGTTTTTATGCCTAATTAAATTAATAGTATTTTGGGAATCGAAGTTGCTAATACAAAGTAAAATACTGCTCCAGGGAGAGAAAGAAGAAAGTGGGTTTAAACAGATATTTAAGGATGTCAAGATTACAAAAGTTTCAATATAAAACTTGATTGTAGATAAATACCAGTCCTAAGTTCTTTTAAATTTGCTGAATCAAGAAATAAAATAGGAATGAAGAAGTAGATGTACCTGTTGTATAATTCTAATTAACGGAATAGGGGGAAACAGTGCATTCAGTACAAAGCTTTGCTTTCTGTCTGGAGCAGAAACACCTCCTGGTCACTGAACGTCCCGATTGCCACTAGGGAACCATTCTAGTCATGATCACACCACTGTGCTAGAGAATGAGTTCTTATGCTGTCCCTTTACACTGAAGCAAAATATAACTGAACAGGTGAAAACTACTGGTTGAATACACCGACGGGAAATTCATTAGTTAGGTCCTACTCTCTATTCCTATCAGTATGCAAGACCAAGAACATGAACACCAGTCTGAAGATACTTGAACTCCCTACCTCAGAAAGAGGTATCTCAAAGTAATTTCATCATGGCAGCTCTCTCAATGCAGCCCATGGAAAACAGTCAATATCTTATATGTTAAGAATAAAAAGACAGGCATGGTGGTTCACACCCTTAATTCAGGCACTCTATGTGCAAAATGAGGAATATCTCCAAAGTCAAGGTCAGCCTGGTCATCACAGCAAGGACAAGGGCTACACACACAGACCTAACCTCTGAGAAGCAAGCAAAAAAAAAAAAAAAAATTAATCAATGTATAAATAGTTAAACTGAGAAAAGAGGAAATATATAAAAATCCAGTCTGTCCAACAGTTAGGGAATAGGGCTGTATGCCTACTGTGTGAGCTGAGAACTTCAGTTGTCACCAGAATGTACTGTAGAAAGATAATCTTCCAGCTGTCAATTAATCACCATACATTGGGCATAAGAATAGGAATGCCTGTACCTACTTGTGCTCTCTCTCTCTCTCTCTCTCTCTCTCTCTCTCTCTCCCATCTCTTTCACCCATCACACACAGCATACACAAGCACACTTGTTTTTGAAGTGTTAAAACTAGTCAGTGAACTAAATTAAAAAAAAAAACCCTGAAGTTCATCATTAGGCAATATTCTGGCTTCTTTAAACCATATGTAAGTTTTTAAAGTCTCTTATTCTCCATTTTTGGTCATTCATATCTAACTGTAAAAAGTAGGGTACATATTTTGTAAGATAACCAAATCACAAAAACTACAAGTGCTTTAAATCTTTTTATATAATTTTTGTCTACAGATAGATGCATTGTTGTTCACTACTCCCATGTCTGATGAATACATGCATGTCTGGTGTACTTGGAAGCAGAAGTGGCCACTGGAGTGGCACTCCTTAGATCTGGAGTGCTTTAAACCCCAATATCGATACTGAACTCTGGTTTGATGTATCAGCCAGTCTTAAATCCTGAGCCACCATCTCTCCAGCCATAGACATTTCCCCCTTAAACCGCTGAATTATTGGTACAGGAAAAAAGACTTCATTATGGAATCATGTTTATGGAAACCTGGCTGGGTTTTTGGTTATTTATTTTGTTTTGTTTTGTTGTTTTGTATAATCAATGCCAAACAAGATTAATTAATCAATTGAAATTTATTTGATTAAATATACATTACCTCTACATTTGTCTAAAACCATGGTGAACACATTCCAGGTAAAGATACAAAGCATTTCCAGTTTAAGATAGACCAAAAATAAAATTACATTTATAAAACTACCATATTTATGAATAGGTAGTCCACCTGCAAAATACTATACAGAATTAAATAAAATGGAAAAAAATTACCAATAAGATTCAGAGTTAAATCATCCTTATTTACAAATGTTACCATTTGATTTGAGGAACAACATCATCACATAGGAACAGCAGTTACCTGAACTTCCTCTAAAAAGAAAATGGATGCCGAGGAATCGGTAAGGTCTCCTCTGTCTCCAGATGTTCCAGTGCAGGCTGGAGGTTCTGGTGCAGGTTGACTGGAAGTAGGATTCAAGTCAGGAGAGAACTCATTTCTACTTTGAGATGTAAGAGTGGTGGAAGAATTTGAATCTTGGGGGAAGATAAGATGGAAAGCCCCTTCATTTGCACACATTTCTCCCTGTTCCAAGAGACAGGAAAAAGACAGTGCGAGTTGAAACCCTGTACTGCACCATTGTTAAACCATTAGTTCCAGCCCTTATTCTGGTATCCAAACATTCATACCACAATATTTGATCTGCCAAATAAATCTTCACATTACAAAATGGACATTTTAACTACAAAGGACTAATAATAACATCACAAAAAATTTCAATGGTTTTTGTCAATGGCAGCTATGCAAGATCTCAATACAATGCAGTCTTACTGGAAATAAGCTTTTCAATACATTAAAACTTTGAAACTTAACATTCAGGTCAGTGATCTGGACCTGATATTCTATTTGAAGCATTTCCTGTCATGCCAAGGACAACCTTAAATCCCTCCACCACCAAATAAAGCCTCATGGCATGCTCATAGAAACTTAAGACTAAAGGTGAGGGTACAGAGCAAACACCTAGGACGACTAACTTAGTTCTTGTCTAGTATTGAAAATATGATTTTCTGTGTGGAAACATGTGATTCCAAAGGGGGAAATTATGCTGTAAAATCAATAAATTACTTTTATTTTAAAATGTAAGTGTAGGAAAGAATTTTAAAAAATTCAATAAATGACTAAATATGATCTTAGATTTTAATAGGATCATGTGGGAACCACTACTTAGGAGACATACTTAATACTTTAAAAAAATTTAGCCAGGAATCATAAGACAATCATCTAAGTAATTATTTTAAATAATTTTTTATTTTAAATATTTTAAATATACACTTATATTAAATGAAGTACACATATACTTAACATTAAAACTGCTTGCAACTGAACATTGGTGGCACAGGCCTATAATCCCAGTATTTGGGAAGCACAGACCAGGCTAGCCCTCCAGTTAAGGCTTCAAAGCTATAGGGAAACCCAGCCTTGGGGAAAAAGCAAAGCAAAACAAAAACCTGATCATATATTCAATGATATTTTGACATATCATATTACAGTTAAAATTCAAATTCAAATTTGCCTAATATTGATCAAGGTGAAGCTTTTACTTCCTTTGATGCTGGACAGTAACCTGTGAGCCATATAAAACCTTTCCCTCTCAAGTTGGTTCTGGCTAGTGTTTCTCCCAGTAAAAGGAACCAAAATTGATTGAAAGCACAGATAAGCACTGACACAATCTCGGACTTTTACAAAAGCCTACATGGCATTGGAGTAAACTGCAGGCCTTCAAAATCCCTTATTGGGGCATACTGTTGAGGATCTGCACAGGTGTTTCCTGGTGGAGGAGTTGGTGGGATCTGTCCTCTAGGATTACCTGGTAAGGCAGGGCCTCCAGGGCCTCTAAACTTGGGAACAAGTGGAGGAATCAAACTATGGCCAGCTGGTTGGCATTCAGGGACATAGTTGGGCACACGTGCCTTCTGTAACAGAGAAACAATCAGCAGTAAGTAAAGACATTTGATTAATAGCTCCTTTCCTCGGTGTGTGAGGCATAGAAGAAAGCAGTCCATTACACTCTAGTAAGGCTGGGGATAGGCTCAGTATCCCATAAAGGTGCAGGAGCTGCTTATTTTTTTATTCTAAATAGTTTTACTGACACCTTTGCCAAAGTGGCAGGAGACAAAATTAACTAAAAATATAATAAAATAATCACTAACATTACTATATACATATGATAAAGGGGCTGAGAAAGGATTCAGAGAAACATCTCATTTTTTTGCATTATCCAAGTCAACATAAAATAGCTTGGGGTAATGTTAACAAAACAAGTGAATAACTTATTTAATAAGAATTTTGAGTCTTTAAAGAAAAAAAAAATTAAAGAAGATTCCAGAAAATGGAAAGATCTCTCATGCTTTTGGATAGGTAGGATCAACATAGTAAAAAGAGTAGTCTTTCCAAAAGTAATCTACAGATTCAATGCAATCCCTATCATAAACCCCAGCACAATTCTTCCCAATCTTGAAAGTACAATAGTCAGCTTCATATGGAAAAACAGTAGACCCAGGTTAGGCTAGACAATGTTGTATAATAAAGGAACTTCTTTCTGGAGGCATCACTATCTCTTTCTTCAAGCTATACTGTAGAGCTATAGTCCTGAAAACACCTTGGAACTGTCACAAAAATTGACAGGAAGACCAATGGAATCAAATTTAAAACACTGATATTAACTCATACATTTACCAATACCTGATTTTGACAAAGAAGTTAAATTATACAATGTAATATATAAAAGCATTTTCAACAAATTTTGCTGGCATAACTGCAGGCTGACCTGTAGAAGACTCCAGACCACCATGCATAATACTTAAGTCTAAATATATCAAAGAAAGACCTCATCAAAAATCCAGCCACACTGAACCTCCCAGAAGAGAAAGTGAGAGGTATCCATGAACAAATTGGTACAGGAGACTGCTTCCTGAACATAAATCCAGTACCACAGACTCTGAGATCAACAATTAATAAATGAATCCTCTTTAAATTGAAAAGCTTCTTTAAGACAAAGGACACAGTCAACAAGACAAAATGGCAGCACACACAATGGGAAAAGATCTTCAACAACCCCACATCTGACAGAGGGCTGATTTCCACAATGTCAAAGAACTCAAGAAGCTAGTTACCAAAACACCAAATATTCCAATTAAAAAGTACGGTACAGAAATAAATAGAGACACATAAGAATGTGTTCAAAATCCTCAGCCACCAGGGAAATGCAAATCAAAAAACTCTGAGATATCATCTTACTCCTGTCAGAATAGCTAAAATCAAAAACACCAATGACAGTTTATGCTGGAGAGGATATGGAGACTGTAGTACATTCTTCCACTGCTGATGGGAATGCAAACTCGTACAGACACTTTGGAAATCAGTATTGTGTTTCCTCAGAAAAATGGGAGTCAGTGTACCTTGAGTTTCAGCAATTCCACTCTTAGGCATATACCAAAATATGCACACTCATACAACAAGGACATCTATTCAACTATGTTCACTGAAGCATTATATGCTCAACTGAAGAATGGATAAAGAAAATGTGGTACATTTAAAGGATGAAATACTATTCAGAGGGAATACACAACATAATCTGGAAATTTGCTGGCAAATGGAAGGAACTAGATGAAACCATCCTGAGTGAGGTAACCCGGTCACAAAATGACAAACATGGTATGTACTCACTCATATATGGCTTTTAGACAGAGCAAATGATGACCAGCCAACAATCCACAATGCCAGAGAAGCTAGGAAACAAGGCGGACCCTCAGAGAGACATACATGTTGCCGTGGAGAAGGAGAAATGGGCATGATCTCCCAAGTAAATTGGGAGAATTGTGGATGGTGAGAGCTAGGGAGAAAATGATGAGAGAGGTAGGCATGATGGAACAGGACGACTGAGTTAGGGAAAGAATAGGGGAGAGCAAGAAAGGAGACATTATAATAGAGGGAGCCATAACAGGTTTTAAGAGAAATCTGGCACTAGGGAAATGCCAAGAGATCTATAAGAATGACCCCAACTCATAATGTGAGCTACCATAAATACCTTACCTTGATAATGAGATTAATAACTAACTTATATGTCATCATAGAACCCTCATCTAGTAGCTGATGAAAACAGAAGCAGCACCCACAGCTAAACACTGAGCCAAACTCCTAGAATGCAGTTGCAGAGAGGGAGGGATGTTGAGAAAAGGGATGAAGGTCAGGCTACAGAAACTCACAGAGGCAGCCTACCTGAATAAGGGGAATCTCATGTACCCAGAACTGATAACTGGGTAATCAGCATTGGACCGACTTAGACCTCCAGAATGTGGCTCTAAGTAATGTAAGTCTAAGGAGCCTCTGACAGTGGAACCAGGAAGTATCCCTGGTGCACAAAAGGACTTTGAGTGTACATTCTTCATGGAAGGATTTCATTTAGCCTAGAGCCAGGAGGGAGGGCCTAGTCCCTACTTCAAATAATTTGACAGATTTAGATGATCCCACCTGGAAGGCATCACCCTCCCAGTGGAGGTTTACAGGAATAGGATGGGAAGGGTCCCAAGAGGGCAAGGGAGAACGAGGGAACAGGGATCAGTATCTACAACAAGATAAAATAATAAATATAACTAAAAAAAGATTCAAATAAGATTTCAAGGGAGAAATTCTGAAATTGTGTATAGCACCTAAACAAGCTTTGAATTTCATGTAAACATTGTACTTCTTTTAGGGCGATATATTGGGCTTCTTTCTCTGTTTTTTATCTTAATATTTTTTTTTCATTAACAGGAATGGGTGTTTTCCTGCATGCATGTCTTCATACTATATACATTCAGTTTTCTGGAAGGATACAATATGCCTTCAGATCCCTTGAAACAGGAGGTAAGAAGGTGTTGGGAATTAAACCCAAATTCTTTAGGAGAGCAGCCAGGGTTCTTAACCTGTAAGCCATTTAGCAAACCTATGTGGATTTTTGAGACAAGATCTGCTCATAAGGCCCACACTGACTTTTAATTTACCATCTTTCTGATGTAGCCTGCCAAAATACATGGATTACATGGACCATCAAAACCTGTCTTGTGATCTGTACTACTTCGCAGAAGGTTACAATCCAACAATTAGAATGTTAACTCTAAGTACAGGTATATTATGTTAATATCATAATATCACAAAGTAGAAGAGCTCTCACATTGTTCTAATAAATCAGAGAAACTAGTTGTGGATTCTTGGGTAGAATTCAGTTTACAATACTTACCCAGGGTCTGTTTTGGTGGCATTCTTCTTGTACTCCATCGTGGAGGATGCTGGCCCATCTAGACAGGAAAATTAAAGCAGGAGAAGATCATGAGTTCTCACTTTATCCCATGACTGTTTCCAAATCCAAGTGACCCTGACATGTTTCACTCCCCCTGGCTAGTACAGCGAACAACTGGACAGAAATACAATAGTATTCCTGATTAGGGTCCCCAAAGCACCATGAGAACCTTGGAAATTTCAATAGGAAAAAAAACACATTCTTTTTCAGTGTGCTGGTGACATTTCCAACAGTCTAGGTAATCTTACTGAGGTAGCCTAAGCAAAGAAATCAGGATGAAGCATCTGCTTCCTCTGTCTATGTGTGTCATCCCTTCCCTTGGTATATAACATATATTTTTGGGAAAAAAAGTACCCTTATAGATAACAAAAACACAATGAAAATTTAAATGCTTTCATTTTATACTTAATGTGATTTTCTGTCATACTTACAGTAGATACACATCTTTCCCAATTTCAGTGCACAGTGAGTGATAACAGAAGAGGTCCAGGGGACTCTTCAAGAACTTCAAAAATAATTATGTTGGAGAGGATGTGAAGGAAAGTCAATGCTCATCTAGTGCTGGTGGGAGTGCACACTTGTACAGCCATTTTGGAGATGAGTATGGTGGTTCCTCAGGAAAATGGGAATCAGTCTACCACTGGTCCGGCAATGCCACTCTTAGGCGTATACCCAAATGATTTATATCCATACAACAAAGACATGTACTCAACTATGTTCATAGCTGCATTATTTGCAATAGCAAGAACCTGGAAGCAATGTAGATGCCCTCAACTGATGAGTGGATAGAGAAGATGTGGCACATTTACACAATGGAATACTACTTTACAGAAAAACAAACAAACAAACAAAAAAAATGGAATCTTGAAATTCACAGGCAAGTGAATGGAACTTGAAGAAACCATCCTGAATGAGGTAACCCAGTCACAAAAAGAAGAACATGATATGAACTCACTCATATATGGAATTTATACATACAGTAAAGGATCACCAGCCTATAATACACACCTCCAGAGAAACTAGGATACAAGAAGGATTCTAAGAGATTCACTTAAGGTCCGTCAGAGAAGGGGAAAGGGACAACGTCTTTGAGCATTTTGATAGTGGGGGGACAACAGTGAGTGTAGAGGGAGCTAGGAGAAAGAGAAGGGGAGGAGAGGAAAGCACTTGGGACTTGGAAGATTGAGTCAGAGGAGCAACAGAGGAGAGGAGAGAGACAGAAAGAAAGAGAGAACCATAAAACTGGGAGCCATTAAAGGTTTGAAGAGAAAACTGACTCTAGAGAAATATCCAGTGACCTACAAGACTGACCTCAACTAACAATTTGAGCAACAATGGAAAGGCTACCATAAATGCCATTTCATGATAAGGAGATCAACGACTAACTTATCCTCCATCATGGAGCCCTCCTCTAGTAGCTGATGGAAACAGAAGCAGACACCCACAATTAAACACTAAGCTGAACTGGAATCTAATGCAGAGAGGGAGGACAAGACCAGACTTCAGAAACACACAGAGACAGCTGACCTGAACAAGGAGGAGCTAATGGGCCCCAGACTGATAGCTGGGAATCCATCATGGGACTGAATCAGACCGTCTGAACATGGGTCTCTGTTAGAAGGCCTGGGCAGTCTAAAGGACCTTGGACAGAGGAACCAGAATGTATACCCGGTGCAGAAATGGACTTTGGGAGCACATTCTTTTAACCTGGAGGCAGAAGGGGAAGCCTATTCCCTACTCGAAATGACTTGACAGATTTAGGTGACCCCTCCTGGAATGCATCACCCTACATGTGGAGTGAGGTGGTGGGAGTGGAGGGTGGTCTGAGGGCATGGGAGAATGGGAGAGAGGGAAAGAGCAATTGAGGGAGAGGGAACTGGGATTGATATGTAAAATAAATAAAGAAACAAACGAATAAAAATTGTATATCTCCCTCTTTAAAAAAATAAAATATAATCATGTGGGAACTGCTATTCAGGAGTAATACTTGAAACCACTTTTAAATAACTTTTAGAAAACATATAACTAATTATTCAAATAATGGCCCCAATGCATTCCTATGAAATGAAACACTCATAATTAAAATCTAAAAACTACTTGCAGCTGGGCACTGTTGATACAGGCATTTAATCCCAACACTTGGGAAGCAGAGAGATGTGGATTTCTGTGAGTTCACGGCTAGTCTGTTCTGAGTGAGTTCCAAGGCAGGCTTCCAACATATACAAAAACTTTGCCTTGGGGAGAATAAAACAATCAAACAAAAATACCCCACAAACAGCCTGTACATTTACTGATCTTCTTGCCTATCACAGCACAGTTCAAATTCAATGTTCCCTGAGGTGGATCAAGGTGATACCTTGACTTACTTTGTTGATGGAATGTATCTTTGAACCTTGAAAACGGTTTCCCCCTCAAGTTGGTTCTGGCCAGTATTTCTCCCAGTAACAGAAACCAAACTTGAATAAAAGAACAGCCAAACATTGACACATGCAGGGACCTTTAAAAATGCCTACCTGGCACTGGAGAGAAAGGTAGGCCTGCAAAGTCCCTGGGTGTGGCATACTGTCTGGAATCTCCACAGATGTTTCCAGGAGGAGGTGGAGGCAGGATTGGGCCTCTTGTATTCCCTGGAAAGGCAGGGACTCTAGGGCTTCTGACCAAAGGATCCAGTGGAGGAATCATATCATGACCAACCACATTACATTCAGGAGGACAATAGTTGGGCCAAGGTTCCTTCTGTAACAGAGTCACAATCAACAGTCAGTGAAGCTTCTTGATTCATAGCCCCTTTCCTGTGAGTGTACGAATTCCAGAATGCCTGGGAACAGGCTGAGTTTTCCACATGTGTGTGAGAGCCACTTATTCACAGTCAGAAATAGTTTTACTACCTCAACAGAAACCGTTATGGATGGAACTAATCCTCTACCTAGCTCCACCTTAAACACAAGTAGAGTAAAAGCAGATCAAAACAGACACTTTTAAAAACAGATACACACCAGGATATGGTGGCACAGGACATAAATCTCAGAACTTGACTATTAGAGAAAGGTGGATATCTGTCAGAATGAGGGTGCCTGGTCAATAGAGTGAGTTCCAGGACTGACTAAGGGTTGGGTTGAGAGAACTGACACCATGTAACTGTCCTGAGGCACCTCTTTCTGAGGTAGGGAGTTGAAGTGTCTTCAGAGTGGTGTTCATGTTCTTGGTCTTGCATAGTGATAGGAATGGAGGGTGAGACCTAACTAATGAATTTCCCATCAGTGGGTTTAATCAGTGATTTTTCTCTATGCAGTTGGATTTTGCTTAGATGTCAAGGGACAGCATAAAAACTCATTCTCTTGCTCAGAGCTGTGATAGTGACTAGAATGGTTCCCTAGTGTCATTGGGAAAAGTCAGTGGTCAGGACGTGTTTCTGCTCCAGACAGAAAGCAAAGCTTTGTGTTGAACACACAGTTTCCCCCTGTTCTGTTTCTTCATTTTTATAACATGTATTTGTACCTCATTATTCTCATTTTATTCTTGATTGAGTAGATTTAAAAGAACTTATGACTGGTATTTATTTACAATAAAGTTTTATTTTGAAACTTTTGTAATCTTGACATCATTAAATCTCTGTTACAACCAGTTTTGCTTCTTTCTCTTCCTGGACCACTATTTTACCGTCTGTTAGTTATTTCTATTCCCAAAATGCTATTAATTTTACCGTGCATAAAAGCATGCATAATTGTTGTATATCTTACCTAAAATTTACAATTCAAGAAATCGAACTCATGACTTAAGGGTTAATTCTGGCCTGAAGTAATCACATACTAAATTTCAGTCCCTTTCTCTGTGAATCCTAGAGACCAAGTTTTATGGTATGTCATGATATGCTCTTAGCATCAAGACAAGAGCCTGAAAACATATTTAGTTTCCCCTACACTTTGGGTAATTGAAGTAATAATGAGAAGGGTGAAAGCTCAAGAAATTGAATTGTGCATGTTATTTGACCAATACAAATGTATAATCATAGGTTACATGAGTACAATTCTCTGCTTTATCTGCCTTTAAAAAAAAACATAAAAGCAATATATAATCCTTAGAAAGTTAGACAATGGTAGATAAAATGGAAAGCATCTGTTCAGAAGTGATGTTAAAAACTCTTCAGTGGATGCTGCCATATGGCTTTTGTCCTTCAACTGCCTTTTTAAATACAGATTCTTATATTGACAGCATATTGTATATTTATATAAATCCATGAACATATTTTTAAAATATTTTTTTCATTTCACATAGAAACAAAATATTCTTCTCACTCTCCTTCTGCACAATGACGCACTTCCACCAATAAGGCCATACATCCTAATAGTGCCACTCCCTTTGGGAGCCATTTTTTCCCAAACCACCACAGTTGGCCTCTCACACAGATTGTGAGACATTTCCTCTGCCTCTTTTTGTAGGCAGGACTACTTGTAAGGTTAAGGTTTTGTTGCTGAGTTGGTCTCTCAGTCCCTCCATTTGAAGCCTCACCTGATTATAGAAAATGGCCAGTACAGGATCTGGATCCCTTAACTGTGGTCAGCCTTGTAGTTTCCTGGGATTTTCTATTGCACTAGATATTTTGTTCATCCCTGACATTTCCCCACACAATCTACAAATTGCTTAGGGTCCAACTGGAAAGGTCAAGAACACATGACAAAAGAATATCTGTTCTGTCTCCATCTGCTTTGAGAATCCTAATGAGGAACACTATTGTATTTGTGTCAATTTATTCTCTTCCCTGGCAAGGGAAGTGGAACATGTCAGTGTCATTTGGATCTGAAAATGGTCTAGGAATAAAATAAAATTCATCAAGTTTTCCTGGTTTAATTTTCCTGTCTAGATAGGCCAGTATCCTCTACTTTGGAATCCGGGAAGAATGCCAGCAAACATAACCCTGGGGTAAGTATTGGACATTGAAATCTACCCGTGGATCCACAAGGAGTTTCTTGGTTTGATTAGAACAAGACAGAGCTCTTCTACTGTATGATATCTCCATATTTATGAAACATACCTGAACTTAGCATTAACCCTTTCATTGTTGGCTTATAACCTGGGAAATTGCACAGATCACAGCCCAGGTATTAATGGTCCATGTAATCCTAGCATTTTGGCAGGAGGATGGTAATTTGAAAGCCAGTTTGTGTTGTATAAGCAGATCTTGTCTCAAAAACTACATAGGCTGGGGAAATGGCTTACAGATTAAGAGCCCTGCCAACTCTCCTAAAGGACCTGGGTTTGTTTCCAAGCACCTGAGTGATGGCTCCCAATATTTAACTCCTGTTTCAAGAGATCTGAAGCCCTAGTCTATCCTTCCAGAACACTGGATGTGTGTAGTATTCAGACATACATGATGGCAATATACCAATTCATGTGAAATTTAAAAGAAAAATAAAATAAGGTACCTAATATTTAAAAAAGTTCAAGGTTTAGATGAATTTAAAATTTTTTTTACATGCTGTACACTATTTCAGATATTTCTTCCTTGATATCTTATTTGAATCTTAAAGTTTATTTTAGTTTTCAAATATAGCATTAATTTTGGCCATTTTGAAAAATCAACATCTTTACCATTTTCCTTTTATTGGTGTGTTTTGTAAAAGTTTCTTTTATATTTATGTCCCCCACCAACGGAGATAGGGTTTTCCAGAAGCTATGGAGCATGTTCTCTAACTCAGAACTCACACTTTTCACCAGACTGGCCTCAAACTGGCAGGCATCCAGCTACCTTTGCTTTCTGAGTTCTGTTATTTAAAACATGTGCTACCACCCCATGATACATTTCTATTTTTAGTGTGTCTTTTTGAAGTGTACTTGCATTTTAGGATGAGCTAAATAAAGTGTTACTACCTATCATGCTTAAAGATTTCTCTTGAGTTATTTAAAATACTTAGGATAACAAATCAGGGGCTCCTACACTTCTGTGGAAAACTGCTTGTTCTCATGCTTTCTCGAGTTCCATGTACTGCTTTCTTTTATTCCTTTCACATCCAGTAAAGGAGCTGTGAATCAAACAATTTCACTGACTGTTGATTGCCACTCTGTTACAGAAATCAACTTTGCCCATTTCTGGCAATGCTGAATACAAAGCTTCTAGACAAGACTTGAATGTTCCACTGGTTCCTGAGGTCAGACGCGCCAGAGGCCCTGCCTTACCAGGGGATCCAGGTTGCCATGTTCTGCCTCTAGGAAACATCTATGGAGATGCTCCACAGTATGATCCACCAAGGGACTTCCCAGGACCACCCAGGCCCACCTTCTATGCCAGGTAGACTTTTTTAAAGGACCATGTATGTGCATCAGTGTTTATCAGTGCTTCCTTTCAAGTTCGCTTCCTGTTAATATAAGAAACACGGGCCAGAACTAACCTGAGGAGGAAAGGGTTTATATGGCTCACAGCAAGAAAGGAAGTCAAGACCTTACCTTAATCCACCCTAGGTAAATACAATTTAATATGTCCAGTGTTAGATCAGATAATCAATAAATTCACAAGCACATTTTCCTTGTTTTATTCCTCCAGGCAGGGTTTCTCTATAGCTTTGGAGACTTTCCCAAAATTAGTGTGCAGAGTAGACTAGCCTTGAAATCACAAGTATCTACCTGTCTCTGCTTCCCAAATGCTGGGTTTACAGTCTTGAGGCACAAATGTCCTGCTACAAGAAATTTTACCTTAAAATATTTGTATTTTATTTGACAGAAATGTTTTGAGCCATTATAGTAATTAATTATAGTTGTTTTTCTCAATATATCTGACTAAAATATTTTAAATCATTTCTCCTGAGTAGTAGTTCCTACAGGATCATATTTAAAATCTAAGATCATAGTTATTAGTTGAATCCATTGAAATATTTTCCTACCATTACATTTTAAAAGAAATGTAATATACTGCTTTTACATCATTCTTTCTCCTTTGGAATCATGACTTTCTACACAGTTAATGATGTTTCTAAGTAATAGATAAGAACCAGTTTAGTTGTCCTAGGTATCTCTCTAGCTCTCTCTCTCTCACTCTCTCTCTCTCTCTCTCTCTCTCGCGCTCTCTCTCTTTCTCTCTTTCCTTACCTCTGCTCTTAAACTTCTATTGGCATGGCCTACTTTTTTTTGGGAAGTTTTAAGTTAGTCCTTGGCATTAGAGGAAGTGTTTCTATTAGGATATCAGATCATGATCACTGATATGCATGTTAAGTTTGAAAATGTTACTCCTAGGAAAAGGTGTTTTACAGTAAGTGTGGATTGTATTGAGATCTTTTTATCTGCCAAGTTAGGACAAACAAACCCGAAAGTGTTGTTGATGTTCTTATTATATAGATATCTTATCTTATCTTATATAGATAAGAAGTCCAATTTTGAATGTCAAGTTTTATATGTGAGAACGAATATTGTGATGTGAGTGTTTGGATAACAGAGTAAGGGCTAAAGTTAGTGCTTTAATAAGTGTGCAGTACAGGATTTCTTCTACCACTGTCTTTTACCCATCTCTTTGAGAAGGGAGAAATGTGTATGAACCAAGTTGCTTTCCACCTTATCTTCACCCATGAGTTGGGTTCTTTCCCCCACTCCCATATCCTCCAGAAAACATCTGTGTTGATCAATGTGGATATTTTCCTACAAAAGTCTTCCCTGGTCCACCATTTCCCCAAGTGTCAGGTAAGCTTTTTTAATGGTTCTTGTGTATGTCAATGTTTATCTGTGTTTTCCTTCAAGTTTGCTTCCAGTTACTGTGTTAAAACTAATCCTTAACCAACTTGAAGTTGTAAGGGTTTATATGGTTCACAGGTTATATCCCAGCCACAAGGGAAGTCAAGGCTTCACCTTGATTCACCTTAGGGAATTTTGAATTTTGATTGTTTTTTGATAGGTCAGAAAAATCAGCAATTTTACCAGAGGGTTGTTTTTTTTTTTTTGTTTGTTTGTTTGTTTGTTTTGTTTTCCTCAATTCAAGGATTTGCTATCACTTTGAAGCCTGTGTTGGAACTCTATCTGCATACTAGTTTAGTCTGCTTACCTTCCAAATTAGTACAAACACACCTGAAACTGATGGTGAAGTTATTATTTTTCCTACCTAGTTGAGAAGTATTTATTTGAGAGTTGAAATATGTTGATGTTAGTGTGTGGATATCAGGATAGGGGCTTGACTTAGTGGTTGAACAAGTGTGTAGTATGTGGTTTCAACTTACATTGTCCTTTACCCATCTCTTCCAACAGGGAGAAATGAATACGAACCATGGGGATTTATACCTTACCTTCCTACAAGAGCTGGGTTCTTCCCGCCACCACCGTATCCTCCAAAAAATCTCTATGGAGATCCAAGACATTGCATGCCACCATGGGATTTTTCTAACCCACCTTTTCATCCATTTCCAGGTAGGCTATACGAAAGTCCACGTATGATTCAATATTTATCTGCTTTTGTTCAAGTTTGGTTACTAGTACTGTGAGAAACACAGGCCAGAACAATCTTCTGGAGAATAGTTTTTATATAGCTAACATGTTACAGTCTAGCAAAAAAGAGTTCAAGGCTTCACCTTGATCCACCTTAGGGAATTTTGAATTTTACTCTAGTATGACAGATCTGAAAATCAGTAATTTCTCCACCAGATTTTCCTTTTAGATTTTTTTTTCCAATGCAGAGTTTCTCTATAACTTTGGTGCCTTTACTTGAACTCTCTCTGTATGCTAGGCTTATATTAAACTCATAGTGATTCACATGTTTCTGCGTGCAAGTTACAGGGATTAAAGTCCTGTGCTACCAGTGCCCTGCTTCAAGCAGTATTTAGGTTCAAATTATGTGTATTTCATTTTATACAAATGTATAAGTGTAAGGAGTAAAGTTTTTCATCCTGCTGCTGATCTGTGCTGCCACCGCGCCAGCCCAAATTAGCACACCGAGACTCTGTATTTGATATAATGCTATTGGCCCGGTTCTAGTTTCTTATCAGCTAGCTCTGTCTTAAGTAGTAACCCATTTATGCTGATCTATATATTTTCACGTGGTATAACCGAGAGCGGAGGAATGGCGGTTATGTTCTCTCTCCACTCTCCATCTTGACTCCTCCTTTCTACTTCATCTTTCCTCCTTGTCTCCTAGTCCCTCCTATCTTCCTTTCCTATTGGCCAACAGTGCTTTATTCATTAACCAGTATGAGAAACATATTAATAAAATCACAACTCCCATCATATAAAGGCCATTGCTTAAAGTAATTACTTATATTTTTGTCTTAAGATTACTGACAAAGGTGTTTTAAAGTATTTTCCTAAGTACTAGTTCCAACATGATCATATTTAATATTTAAGATTCTATTATTTTTTGAATACCTGAAATTCCTTCCTACAGTTACATTTTAAATTAAAAGCAGTTTGTTTATTTTACAGTATAATATCCCTTAAGGCATCACACATTTCTAAACAGTAAATCATGTTTTCAAGTAGCAAACAAGATACAGCTCAGTTGTCCTTGGTATCTGCCCTCTCCACTGTCTTCTAGTTTTAAGCTTCTAGGAGAATGAAATGAGTTTTGTTTGGGAAGTTTTAAGTTGATCCTGGTCATTACAAGAAATGTTTCTTGTGGGCTATTCCGTCGGGTTTACTAATGTAAATGTTATGTTTGAAAGTTTTACTACATTGAAACAGTGTTTTACAAGATCGCTCAAGTGTATTTAGGTCTGGCATAACTGATAGGACAAATACACCTGACATTGTTGATGGCCTTTCTTATTAATCCTTTGTAGCTTAAGAAGTCCATTTTTTAATATGAGGATTTTTTGTGAGATCAATATTGTGATGTGAATGTTGGGATATCAGAAACAGGCTTAGAGCTATTGGTTTTGTAAGTGTGCCCTGAAGGGTCTCAATTTCCACTGAACTTTACCCATCTCTTGGAACTTGAGAAATGTGTATGAAATGAAGGGCTTTCCATCTTACCTTTCCCCAAGAGCTGAGATTTCCCTGACTCCACACCATCAAAGTAGAAATGAGCTCCATCAATACTCAATTTCCCCTTCCCAACAACCTGCAGCTGAGCCTGCAGCCTGCACCCGTACTTCCAGAAACACAAGGAGTCCTGGGACTTTCCAAGGCAATCATTTCTTCTCATTTGCAGTTTAGTCAACTGCTGTTCCTTATGTGATTCTGCTGTTGGTCATTTGGAAGCTTAACGCAATTAGAATTTCAGAATAGTATTTTGTAAGTTAGGATTCCATTCTGGATAGCATCTTTTACTTTGAATATTACCTTTTATATAATCATGGTAGTTGTGAATGTGTCTGTGTCTTTAGACCAGGAATGTGTAGAAACATCTGGTTGCAGACAAATGTAAAGGTAACTGTAGCTATAATCATTCAAATTTAAGTTGAAGTCTTATTTGGCATTGTTATTAAAACCAGCCAGTGTCCCATAATCATGGTTCCATGAATGAGAACTTTTGCTGGAGGGTCTTTTGCTGGAGAAAAGTGGATCAGTGGTTAAGACTGGCTCCTACATCAGAACACAGTACTTGAGCTTTGTCCCTAGGATCTACAAAGAGCTTCACTGCAAGGCACTTCTCCTTCCAGGTGTGATTTCATTCCCTTTAAGCAGCTCTTCTTGGCAGATTCACACTGACTCTGGCATTTCTGAAATCTTATTTATTTCTGTGTATCCCATGCATGCCTGATACCTGATAAGGTCAGAGCAGGGCACCTGAGCCTCTGGTAACAGAGTTCAAGAATTTTGTGAAAGGCAGTGTTCTTGCTGGGATATATGCACAGTCCTATGGAAGAGCAACCGGGACCCTTATTCCTGAAGCCATCTTTCCCGCCCTTTATTGTTATGTCATATTTCAGGCATGTAATCTAATGTATGTTTTTAAGGTTAGTTTTGACCCTTATTAAGGGTTTCCTGTGTCTGTACATAATAGAAATTTTATTGTGTTTCATACCAATCATCTCATTGTTTTTAGTCCACTTACATTTATCATATTTACCAGTAAGTAAATTAGGCAGGTAAATGTCAATGGATATGTAAAAGAATACCAGAAATATAATTTGGGAAATTGTTCTTAATGCATGATCTTATTTAATCATTTAGTATTTAGTAGATTGAATCTGTAAGGACCTATTCAACTATCTCTCACTACCCAATGAAGGTGAGAAAGGTATGTATCTATTGTAGGTACTAAACTAGCTAACATTAAGAAAGAATAAAATTCAGAAATATAAATTTTCATTGTGTAGTTGTTGAGTTATTTATTAGGGAAATTTTTACATAATAGTATATTCTATATGCTGAGGGCAAGGTTGGCACAGATAGAAGGATGGAACCGGGTGGTGCATCCTGAGTTGTTTCCTTAGGCTGACATGGCTGAATAGGTCAACATCACCCTGCAAAAGGATATCTGTGCTGTTTAAATTTCTCCTAGTCTGAGGCTGCTTTTGGCACCCTAATGAAGAATATTATTGTATTTAGGTCGCATTGTTCTCTGTCCCAGCAAGGGGAGTGGAACATATCAGGGTCATTTGCATCTGTTAATGGTCTGGGAATATAATTATTACTCATGTAGTTTTGTTTTGGGGGGTTGTAATTTTTGTCTAGATGGGGCAGTACCTTCCACTTTGGAATCCGGAAATTGTGCCACCAAACATGATACTGGGGTAATTATTGGAAATTGAATTCTACCTGTCGATCTACAACTAGTTTCTTGGTTTCATTAGAACAAGGCTTGAGCTCATCTACTTTGTTATATTAATAAAATGCACTTGCACTTAGCATTAACACATTCATTATTGGTTTGTAACCTTCTGTGAAATAGTATGGAACACAAGGCAGGTTTTGATGGCCCATGTAATCCTATCATTTTGGCAGGCTGAGGCCAAGCATGGTAATTTGAAAGCCAATGTGGACTATATGACTACATGAACTAGCATTTGCCTCAAAAAAAATATAAGCTTTTAGAAATAACATACACTTTAAGAACACTGGTGGCTCTCCTACATTACCTGGATTTGATTCCTAGCACCTGAGTGTGGGCTCACCACCCTTCTTAACTCCAGTTTAAGAGATATGAAATCGTATTCTATCCTTCCAGAATATTGAATGTATAGAGAATGTAGATATACATGCAGAAAAAAAAACACATTCCAGTGAGATGAAAAAGTATTAAAATAAACAAACAAAGAATCCTGATATCTCCCACTTTACGAAGTACAACTTTTAGATGAACTTCCAAGCTTTTTTATGTACTATACATTATTTCAGATTTCCTTCCTTAAAATCTTAATAACTATGTACTTTCTTTACAAATATAGCATTGATTTTGATCATTTTGATAATATTGATTTCTCAACCTTTTTCTTATCTTTTTGTGTTTGATAAAGGATTCTATATTTTTTCCTGGAGTTAGGGTATCCCATTAGATATGTTGCAAGTCTGGGAACTCGTTGTATTTAAAAAGGCTAGATTAGAAATGGTACTGACAGAGATACAACCCCCCACTACTGAATTTCTTGGATTAAAGGCATGTGCCCTCTCTTCCTGATGTATTTATATCTTAAAAAGTGTCGTTTTTTGATGTAGCTGAACTATGTTTTTGTTTTAGGGTGAGCTAGGTAGATTGTTACTAATATGTTTAAAGATTTCTGTTTAATAAAGTAAAAATAATTAGGATATCAAATAAGCTGATCCTACACACATGTGAGAAACTCAGACTGTTCCTAGACTTCCTGGAATGTCATGGACTTCCTTTTCTTTAGCTGACACTCCCAGTAAAGGAGCTGTGTCAAGCCACTTCACTGACTGTTGATGTGGATTATCATTCTGTTACAGAAGGAAACGTCGCCCACCACTAGACCTCCTGTAAACAATGCAGCTGGTCACGGAGAGACTCCTCCACCTGTTCCCAGGCTTAGAGGCCCTAGGGCTCTAGAGGTCCCAGAGGCCATGCCTCTCAATATGATCGAAGAGGCCAGATCCCACCACCTCCTCCTCCAGGAAACATCTGTAGAGGTCCTGGACAGTATGTCCCACAAAAGAAATTTGCAGGCCCACAGTTTCCTCCAATGTCAGGTAGGCTTATCTGTATGTGTCCATTTTTATCTATTCTTTCCTTCAAGTTTGATTCCTGTTACTGTGAGAAACACAGGCCAGAACCAACTTAAGGAGGAAAAAATTGCATGGGATCACAGGTTACATTTCAGCAGCAAAGGATTTAAAGGCTTCAACTTGATCCATCTTATCGAATGTTGAATTTCAACTATGTTATGATAAGCCAGAAGATCAGTAAAATTACAAGCTGTTTTTTTGTTTATTTGCTTGTTTTTGTTGTTGTTTTTTTCCTACACATTGCAGAATTTCTCTAGCTTTGGAGCCTGTCCTGGAACATTCTCTGTAGATGAGCTTCCCTTGAGTAATGGAGATCCACTTGTCTCTGCCTCCCATGCACTGGGATTAAATTCAAGTTTCAAACATTCCCAGAAGCAAATAGTATTAGGATTAAATCTGTGTGTGTTTCATTTGATAGTAATGAATTGAGGCCATTATTTCAAATAATTATTAAAAATGGACTTACGATTATGGACTAAAGTGTTTCACAGTATTACTTCTAAGCAATAGATTTCACATGATCATGTTTAAAATCCAAAATCAGTTTATTATTTGGTGAATTCATGAAATTCCTTCATACACTCACATTTTACAATAAATGTAATTAGTTGCTTTTACAGCATAATTACCCCTTTCACATCATGTTTTTGTACACAATAAATCATGTTTTCAAGTACTAGAAAAGAACAAGCTCAGTTGTGCTTGGTGTCTTATCTCTGCCATGGCCTCTAGTCTTAAGCTCCATGGAGAACGATATGTGTTTTTTGAGTGAATTTATTCCACTGGCATTATAGGAAATTTCTCTTGTCGAATGTCAGGTCGATATTATCATGGGACTCTTAAGTGTGAATGTTTTACTGTATTGAAATCTATTTTAAAATAGGCCTCCGCCATATTGAGATCTGGCATAGCTGCAAGTTCGGACAAATACAACTGAAATCGTTGGCAACGTTCTTACTTATTAATCATATGTAGCAAATAAGTCCATTTTTCAATGTAAAGATTTGTATGTAAGATAAAGTATTATTTTAGTGTTGACATATTACCACAGGGGCTGGAGCTATTGGTTTAATATGTGTAAGGTATAGGGTTTTACATTCCGATGACCTAGACCCATCTCCTGAAATTGAGAAAAGTGCATGAACCAATGGGCTTTCAAAGTTTCCTCAACAAAAGTGTTGCATTTTCCCAAACCCCCACATCCTGAGTGTACAAATGATCTCCCTCCAGAATCGATTCCACTTTCCCAACATGCACATGAAACTCCATCCTACACCAGGACCTCCTGAAACACAAGGAGACCTGGCAATTTCCATGGCAATAATTTATTGTCATTTGCACTCTGACAACTGATGTTCCTTCTGTGACTCTGTTGTGGTTCAGAAGGAAGCTTAATACAATTAAATTTCAGAATAGTATTTTGGAAAGAAGGATGATTTAAATACTATCTCATGAGAAAGTTATTTCCATTTATTTCACTATGGATAGTAACATTTACATTGATTATTACCTCTTGTATGATGAAGGGAGTTAGGCATACAGTCTTAGTAATTAGGATACTTTAAACTCTAACCTCTGTGTCCTTACACCAGGAATGCATAGGACATCTGGTTGTAAACAATTGTAAAAATTAACTGTAGCTACAATCAATCAAATTTTAATTGAAGTAAATTCTTATTTCACAGTGTTAATATTAAAACCAGCTTGTGTCCCATAAACATGGTTCCATAATGACTACTTTTTACCCTGTAGTTCCAGAGGGAAGGGTCTGAGCTGGATAAATGGTGGATCACTGGATAATACTGGATCCTTCAGCAGAACTGAGGACTTGGGCTTTGTTCCCAGCATCCACATATAGCTACAGTGCAAGGCAATTCTCTCTGTTGGGCTGATAGTACTCCCTGTTAGCAGCATATCTTGGCAGATATACCATGACTGTGGCATCCCCACTATCTTCTTTCTGTGTATCACATGTATGTGTAATGTATGAGAAGGCCAGAAGTGGACATCAGAACCCCTGGAAGTGCTGTTACAGATTGTTGTGAGCTGTTGTGTTGTTGCTGGGAATTAAGCACAGGTCCTAAGGAAAAGCAGCCTGTATCCTTAAACACTGAACCCATTAATCCACATCTTATATATAGATAATATTTTAGGAGTGCCATCTAATGTGTGTGTGGAACGGTAATTGTGGTGACATAGTAATGGTTTCCTATATATGGCCATAGTACAAACTGTCCTTTGCTCCTAGGTATCATCTCATTGGTCTCTATTTGCAGATGATATGATAGTTTATATAAGTGACATAATAAACTCTACCACGGAAGTCCTACAGCTGATAAGCACTTTCATCAAACAAGCAGGATACAAGATAAACTCAAAAAAGTCAGTAGCCCTACAATTTTCAGACAACAAAGAGATAGAGAAAGAAATCAGAGAAATATCACCCTTTACAATAGCCATGAGCAACATAAAGTATCTTGGTGTAACATTTACCAAACAAGTGAAAGACCTATATTATAACTTGGTAGCTCAAAACAAACAAATTAAAGATACCAGAAAATGGAAAGATCTCCCATGCTCTTAGATAGGTAGGATAAACATAGTAAATATGGCACCTACAGATTCAATGCGATCCTCATTAAAATCCCACCACAATTCTTCACTGACCTTGAAAGGATAATAATCAACTATATGTGGAATACAAAAGACCCAGGATAGCCAAAACAACCATATACAATAAAAGAACTTCAGGAAGCATCACCATTCCTGACTTTGAGGTCTATTACAGAATTATAGTTCTGAAAACAGCCTAGTATTGTCATAAAAATAGACAGGTAGACCAATGGAATCTAATGGAAAATCCTCATATTAACCCACATACCTATGAACACTTGATTTTTGACAAAACAGCAAAAATTATACAATGGGGAAAGGACAGCATCTTCAACAAATGGTGCTGGCACAATTGGATGAGGGTGTGTAGAAGACTGCAGATAGACCCATGTCTGTTGCCATGCACAAAACTAAAGTCCAAATGGATCAAAGTCCACAACATCAATCCAGACAGATTGAACCTCTTAGAAGAGAAAGTAGGAGGTACCCTTGAACAAATTGGTATAGGAGACCACTTCCTGAACATAACTCCAGGGGCACAGACACTTAGACAAACAATAAATGGGACCTCTTCAAACTTTCTGTAAAGCAAAGGACACACTGGACAAGACCAAATGGCAGCCCACAGAATGGGAAAGATGTTCACCAATCCTATATCCAACAAAGGGCTGATCTCCAAAATATACAAAGAACTCAAGAAACTAGTCAACAAAACACCAAATAAGCCTATTAAAAATGGGGTACATAACTGAAGAAAGAATTCTCAATAGGGGAAATCAAAAAGGCTGAAAGACACTTAAGAAAGTGCTCCACATCCTTAGCTCTCAGGGAAATGCAAAGCAAAACAACTTTGAGATACCATCTTACTACTGCCAGAATGCCTAAAATTAGAAACATAAATGATGACTCATGTTGGAGAGGTTGTGGAGAAATGGGAACACTCCTCCATTGCTGGTGGGAACACAAACTCATACAGCCATTTTGGAGATCAGTATGGCGGTTCCTCAGGAAAATGGGAAATACTTTACCACAGGACCCGGCAATCCACCTCTTAGGCATATACCCAAATGATCCACATCCATGCAAGAAAGACATCTGTTCAACTATGTTCATAGCAGCACTATTTGTAATAGCAAAAACCTGGAAGCAACCTAGATGTCCCTCAATTGAAGAATGAATAATGAAGATGTGGCACATCTACACAATGGAATACTATTCTGCAGAAAAAAATAATGGTATCTTGAATTCGCAGTCAAGTGGATGGCACTTGAAAAATCCATCCTGGAAAGAAGGAGGTCTCAGCTGGAGAGCACCAGTTTCCAGTGACATCCCTGCCCCTGCAAAACCTTTTCAAGTTCCAGCCCTGCCCCTGTCCTCTTCTGCCGGCTATTGGCCAGAGGTGAGTCTGGGCCCAATTGGGGCTGCCTGTCCCCTTCAAACTCTTTTCCCCCTCCCCCACCTGAACTCCCTGGATTGGCCCCAATACTGCTGCTCCTGTCTCCGGTCCCCATTGAGAGCACCCTTGGAGCTCTGATACACCCCCAACCATCCCAACCACCAGCATACCCCACCTACCCTGTGCCCTACCCAACCTACGGTCCTGCAGCTCTGGTTGAGCACTGGGACAGAGGGTGGAGCCAACAGTCCACCCTACTTCGGAGACCTCTCAGAGCAATTCCGAACAAAGGAGACCTGATTATCCACGCAGGACCACCTGTAATTTCCACCGGCTTGGTCTCTGACCCCACCTCCAGTCCTCTGCTGGAGTCCCGGGCCCCTCCCAGAGATCCGCCTATCTCTGTGGGTACACTGGGACTTCCTGCGGGCAAGATCCTTGACCCACAAATCCGGGCCCCTGCCAAAGACGGAGGTCTCAGCTGGGGAGCACCAGTTTCCAATGAGATCCCACTACCCTGCAAAACCTTCTCAAGTTCCAGCCCAGCCCTCGTCCTCTTCTGCCGGGTATTGGCCAGAGAGAAACCTCCTAAAGAGCTTGGACCACACAGAAGTACAGACATTGAATCATTGATCCACATAAGCCCATCGGGGAAGGACCATAGAGAGAGGGAAGAGACACCACCAACACCTACTGGAAGAAACTATGGGAAGAAGGCAATACAAGAGAACACCTAACAACAGAAAGACAAACATGACACCACCAGAATCTAGGGAATCTACACCAACTAGAATGGAACACAACAACAAAGCAGAGGAAGCAGAAGGGTACGACTTAAAAATCACCATCATAAAAATGTTAGAGGCCCTCAAAGAAGATATGAGAAAATCCCTTAAAGAAATGGAGGAAAAAACAAACAAAAAAGTGGAAGAAATGACCAAATTCCTTAAGGAAAGTACAGAAAGCCAAGAAAAAACAATTAACCAGGTGAAGGAAACGGTTCAAGACTTGAAAACCGAAATTGAGAAAATAAAGGCGACACAAATGGAAGGAAAACTGGAAATTGAAAATCTGGGCAAAAAATCAGAAACCACGGACACAAGCATAACCAATAGAATTCAAGAGATGGAAGAAAGAAATTCAGGCACAGAAGATAAACTAGAAGAAATAGATTCATCGACCAAAGGAAACCATAAATCCAACAAATCCTTAACACACAACATCCAGGAAATGTGGGACACCATGAAAAGACCAAACCTAAGAATAATAGGCATAAAGGAAGGTGAGGAAGCCCAGCTCAAAGGTGCTGAAAACATATTTAACAAAATCATTGAGGAACTTTCCAAATCTGAAGAAGGACATGCCCATGAAAGTACAAGAAGCATACCGAACCACAAATAGGCTGGACCAAAGAAAAAAGACCCCTCGACATATAGTAATCAAATACACCTAGCATACAGAATAAAGAAAGAATATTAAGAGCACCGAAGGAAAAAGGACAGGTAACATATAAAGGCAGACCTATGAAAATTACACCTGACTTTTCCATGGAAACCCTCAAGGCCAGAAGGTCCTGGATAGATGTTCTAAAAGTATTAAGAGAACAGGGATGCCAGCCTAGGCTACTATATCCAGCAAAACTCTCAGTCAACTAGATATCCAATGACAAAACCAGATTTTCCCAATATGTATCTACAAATCCATCCCTACAGAAAGTATTGGAAGGAAAATTCCAACCCAAGGAAGGTAACTACGCCCACAAAAATGTAGGCAACAGATAATCCAACTACAACAGAAACCTAGGGTTAAGCAAAACAAATATATTCACAATACCACTGCCAACAACAAACCTAAACCAAACAAGCATCAACAATCAATGGTCCTTACTCACCCTCAACATTAATGGTCTTAACTCACCTATAAAAAGACACAGGCTAACAGAATGGATACGAAGACAGAATCCATCCTTCTGCTGCATACAAGAAACACATCTTAGATCCAAAGATAGACATTACCTCAGAGTAAAGGGTTGGGAAAAGATTTTCCAATCAAATGGAAATAAGAAGCAAGCAGGCGTAGCTATCCTAATACCTAACAAGTTAGACTTCAAACCAAAGCTAGTCAAAAGAGATGAAGATGGACATTTCATATTCATCTCAGGAGAAATCCATCAACACAAAGTCTCAATTCTGAACATCTATGCCCCTAGTACAAAGTCACCCACATTCGTAAAAGAAATACTACTAAAACTCAAAGCTCATATAAAACCTCACACACTTGTAGTGGGAGACTTCAATACACCACTCTCAACACTAGACAGGACAACAAATCAGAAACTCAACAAAGTAACAAAAGAATTAACAGAAGTTATGTCTCAACTGGGGTTAACAGATATCTATAGAACATTCCATCCAAAGACAAAAGAATATACCTTCTTCTCTGCTCCACATGGAACCTTCTCTAAAATGGACCACATACTAGGAGACATAACAAACCTCAACAGATACAAAAGAATAGGAATAGTCCCCTGTATCTTATCGGAACAAAATGCTTTAAAAGTGGAATTCAACAACAACACAAATAGCAGAAAACAAGCAAACTCATGGAAACTTAACAATGTGCAATTGCACCACTCCTGGGTCAAAGAAGAAATAAAGAAAGAAATTAAAGACTTTCTAATATTCAACGAGAATGAGGATACAACATACCTGAACTTATGGGACACCTTGAAAGCAGTGCTATGAGGGAAGTTCATTGCACTAAGTGCCCATATGAAGAAAACAGAGGATAGTCACAAAAATGAATTAACAGTGCAACTGAAAACCTTAGAACAGAGAGAAGCGAATTCACCCTGCAGGAGCAGACGCCAGGAAGTTATCAACTTGAGGGCTGAAATCAACAAAATAGAAACCAGGAAAACAATACAAAAAATCAATGCAATAAAGAGTTGGTTTTTTGAGAAAATCAACAAGATAGATAAACCTTTATCCAAATTAATGAAAAAGCAGAGACAGAACATGCAAATTAACAAAATCAGAAAAGAAATGGGGAACATAACAACAGACAAAGAGGAAATCCAGACAATTTTCAGGTCATACTTCGAATATCTGTAGTCCACAAAAATTGAAAATTCAAAGGAAATGGACAAGTTTCTGGATAACTATCACTTACCAAAATTAAATCAAGAACAGACAAACAACTTAAATAGACCTATAACCCGAAATGAAATAGAAGCAGTCATCGAAAGCCTTCCAACGAAAAAAAGTCCAAGGCCAGATGGATTCAGTGCAGAATTCTACCACACATTCAAGGAAGAACTAATACCACTACTCCTCAAACTGTTCCACAAGATAGAAACAGAAGGTTTATTGCCAAACTCTTTTTATGAGGCCACAATAACTTTGGTACCCAAACCTCACAAAGACACAACTAAGAAAGAAAACTACAGACCAATATCCCTGATGAACATCGATGCAAAAATACTCAATAAAATAATGGCAAACCGAATTCAAAAATACATCAGAGAAATCATCCACCATGATCAAGTAGTCTTCATACCTGGATTGCAGGGATGGTTTAACATACGAAAATCTATCAACGTGATCCACCATATAAACAAACTGAAAAAGAAAAACCATATGATTGTCTCCCTAGATGTGGAAAAAGCCTTCGATAAATTCAACACCCTTTCATGATAAAGGTATTAGAGAGGTCAGGGATAACAGGAACATACCTAAACATAATAAGAGCAATATACAGCAAACCAACTGCCAACATGAAACTGAATGGAGAGAAACTTAAGCCAATTCCTCTAAAATCAGGAACAAGACAAGGCTGTCCTCTCTCTCCATATATCTTCAATATTGTACTAGAAGTTCTAGCTAATGCTATAAGAAAACAAAAGGAGATCAAGGGCATCCAAATTGGAAAGGAAGAAGTCAAACTGTCTCTATTTGCAGATGATATGATACTTTACATAAGCGACCCAATAACACTACCAGGGAACTCCTACAGCTGATAAACACCTTCAGCAAAGTAGCAGGATACAAGATAAACTCAAAAAAATCAGTAGCCCTATTTTTTTCAGACGACAAAAAGGCAGAGAAAGAAATCAGAGAAATATCACCCTTTACAATAGCCACAAGCAACATAAAGTATCTTGGTGTAACGCTTACCAAACAAGTAAAAGATCTATATAATAAGAACTTTGTGACTCTAAAGAAAGAAATTAAAGAAGATACCAGAAAATGGAAAGACCTTCCATGCTCTTGGATAGGTAGGATAAACATAGTAAAAATGGCAATCTTACCAAAAGCAATGTACAGATTCAAATCAATCCCCATTAAAATCCCACCACAATTCTTCACCGACCTTGATAGGATAATAATCAAATTTATATGGAAAAACAAAGACCCAGGATAACCAAAACAACCCTATACAATAAAAGAACTTCAGGAGGCATCACCATTCCTGACTTTAAGCTCTACTACAGAGCTATAGTTCTGAAAACAGCCTGGTATTGACATAAAAATAGACAGGTTGACCAATGGAATCGAATTGAAAATCCTGATATTAATCCACATACCTATGAACACCTGATTTTCGACAAAACAGCTAAAATTATACAATGGGGCAAAGACAGCATCTTCAACAAATGGTGCTGGCACAATTGGATGAGGGTTTGTAGAAGACTGCAGATAGACCCATGTCTGTCGCCATGCACAAAACTCAAGTCCAAATGGATGAAAGACCTCAACAGCAATCCAGCCACATTGAACCTCTTAGAAGAGAAAGTAGGAGGTACCCTTGAACAAATTGTTATAGGAGACCGCTTCTTGAACATAACTCCAGGGGCACAGACACTGAAAGGAACAATTAATAAATGGGACCTCTTCAAACTTAGAAGCTTCTGTAAGGCAAAGGACACAGTTAACAAGACCAAACGGGAGCCCACTGACTGGGAAAAGATTTTCACTAATCCTATATCCGACAAAGGGCTGATCTCCAAAATATACAAAGAACTCAAGAAACTAGTCAACAAAACACCAAATAACCCTATTAAAAAATGGGGTACAGAACTGAAGAAAGAATTCTCAATGGAGGAAATTAAAAAGGCTGAAAGACACTTAAGAAAATGCTCCACATCCTTAGCTATCCCGGAAATGCAACTCAAAACAACTTTGAGATACCATCTTACCCCTGCCAGAATGGCTAAAATTAGAAACACCAGTGATGACTTATGTTGGAGAGGATGTGGAGAAAGTGGAACACTCCTCCACTGCTGGTGGGAGTGCAAACTCATACAGCCATTTTGGAGATCAGTATGGCCGTTCCTCAGGAAAATGGGAATTAGTTTACCACAGGACCCGGCAATCCCCCTCTTAGGCATATAACCAAAGGATTCACATCAATGCAACAAAGACATCTGTTCAACTATGTTCATAGCAGCACTATTTGTAATAGCAAGAACCTGGAAGCAACCTAGATGCCCCACAATTGAAGAATGGTTAATGAAGATGTGGCACATCTACACAATGGAATACTACTCTGCAGAAAAAAATAATGGTATCTTGAAATTCGCAGGCAAGTGGATGGCACTTGAAGAAACCATCCTGAATGAGGTAACCTAGTCACAAAAAGAGAAAAACAGTATGTACTCACTCATATATGGATTTTAGAACTAGAGCAAATGATCACCAGCCTATAATTCACATCACCAGAGGACCTAGGATACAAGTTGTATTCTAAGAGATTCATATAAAGTCCCTCACAGAACTGGGAAGGGACAAGTACACCAGACCTCAGGTAAAGTGGGGGAGGACAGCTAATGAAGAGAGAAGTAGGAGAAAATGAGAGGGAGGAGAGGAAGGCTTGTGCGACCAGGAGGATTGAGCCTGGTTAGGAATGGAAAATAGGAAAGAGAGAGAGAGAGAGAGAGAGAGAGAGAGAGAGAGAGAGAGAGAGACAGAGAGAGAGAACGTAAAAGAGGGAGCCAATATTGGTTTGAATATAAAGTTGAACACAAAGAAAGGTCGAGGGAACTACAAGACTGCTCCTAACTAACAATCTCAGCTGCCGTGGAAAGGCTATCATAAATGCCCTTCCCGGAGAGTGAGATCAACAACTAACTTCTCCATGGATTCCTCAACTAATGCCTGTTGAAAACAGGAGCAAACACCCATACATAAACACTGAGTCGAACTAGAACCCAGAAGCAGATGGAGAGGACAAAACCATGCGGTAGAAGTACATAGAGACAGCTTACCTTAAAAAGGAGGAGCTAAGGGCCACTAGACTGATAGCTGGGAAACCAACAGGGGACTGACTCGGACCCCCCTGAATATGGGTCTCAGCCAGAAGGTCTGAGCAGTCTAAGAGACCTCAGACAGTGGAGCCAGGATGTATCCCTGGTGCACAAAAGGACTTTGCAAACATATCCCCCATGGAGGGATAACTGCCTTATTCTAGAGATAGGAGAGAAGCCCTAGTCCCTACTTCATAGGACCTGTCATATCTACATGACCCCAACTGGATGGCATTTTCCTACATATGGTATTGTGGTGGGGAGTTGGGAGGGGAGGGTGTTTAGAGTGCATAGGAGATGGCAGAGAGGGCAAAAGGGAGGGAAGGAGGGAGGAAGGGCTGGAGGGGAGGGAGGGAGGGAGGGAGTGGGAACTGGGATCGACATGTAAAATAATAAATTAAAAAAAAAAAAAAAACGCTTTGACTCCAAAATTTAAGTTGAAGAACAAGTTACTGGGGAAAAGTATTTTCTATTTTTGTTTCCACAGAAAATAAAAAGATGTGGATTCCTTCCAGACTAATGTGGTTTGATCACGCCAGACCGCCTGAAACAGAGTACAAGCTGATCCTACATTCCAAACAGCTGGACAAAACAGCCCTACAGACTACAGCTAGGATATCTGAATCTTCTTGGTATCCCCCAAGACAGCGCCCCTTACCAGCAGGAAGTAGTTTAGAAAGAACGATGCCCAAATTCCCAAATATTGTGTATAAATGTTTGTTTTCATTTAATTGGACTTTGTTATATAAAATTAAATAAAAATAAATAAAAAAATTGTTTCGCTACTCTTTCATAACTGTAAATGTGTTACTTTTCTGAATCGTAATGTAAATATCTGATATGCAGTATATGTGAATTATGATTCCCCCAAAGGGTGGTGACCCACAGGCTTAGAACCACTGCCCTAAGTGATAGCAGACCACTCTGATTCATCTTCAGCAAGACACAAGTTTTAGATTGCTCTCCCCAGTAGTCCAGGACTCTGGAAATGTTTCTTAGCAACTTCCCATTCATTAACCCTGGCCCTGCTCCTTGGCTTCAGATTCCCACTGGCCATTACTGATTCAGAGATAAACACAAGCTCTCCATCACTGCAAAACCCATTGCCTTGGTTCTTATACTTATTGCGATGTCCCTGAATTAAGTCTCCTCTGAGCTTTAAAATTGTCATTGTATGGATTTTCTTTAACAGCATGCTGCTTTTATGTTTTGTCCATTATAATGGGGGGGAGAGACATTTCTAAGCACTCAATCATCAGAGTTTATAGTTGCAGGGTAATCAGTCTGTTGGCAGGTATATACCCCTTAGCTGGAAGTCCCAGTAGGAAGCAGTCCTTAGAAATCCCCTCTCAATTGCTATCATTTGTAGCTGATACAATGTAAAATATCCCACACCAGACACCAATCAGAAGTATAAGGTAGCCTATCTTTCTGATGAATGGCTAAAACTCTGTTTCCATCAGCCTTACTAAGGTTCAATGAAGTTGTTACAGTGAACCACAAAATTCCAGGTAACAATTTGCTTACCTTTACCAGAAATTTGAAAAGGAGGGGAGAGTGGTCAGGGTGCATGTGAGGGGGCAGAGAGGGTAAGAGGGAGGGAAGAAGGAAGGGAGGGGTGGAGGGAGGGAGATGGAACTGGGATTGACATGTAAAATAAAAAATAAATAATTTTAAAAAAGGAATATTCGATACAGGACTGCAGCATGAAACAATTAGAAGTTTTACATTAAACAATAAATAAAACATGCTTGTAAAGGCCAAAAAAAAAAAAAAAAAAAAAGTAGAGTAACTGTAACTGTGTAACTGGATGTGGTAGCAATGCCTTTAATTCCAGTACTCTGAAGACAGAGGCAAGCAGATCTTTGTGATTGCAAAGTAAACCTGGTATACAGAGTTAATTCCAGGACAGATAAAAGTTACACAGAGAAACCCTGCCTCAAAAAAATGAAAATATAGAAGTAGAAGAAATAGAGTAATAAAAAAGCCACATAAAGATGGAAAGCACACAGGAACTTTGGATAATTAATAAAATTAAAAAAAAAAGAAAAAAACATCCTGAATGAGGTAACCCTGTCACAAAAAGAGGAACATAGTACATACTCACTCATATATGGATGTTAGACCTAGATCAAAGGATCACCAGCCTATAATTCATACCACCAGAGGAACTTGTATACAATGTATATTCTAAGAGATTCATGTAAAGTCCCTCAAAGAAGCAGGAAGGGATGAATCCCCCAGAGCACAGGGGAAATGAAATGGGCAGCAAATGGAGAGAGAAGTAGGAGAAAATGAGGGAGAGGAAAGGAAAACACTTGCGACCAGGAAGATTGAGCCCGGTTAGGAATAGAAGACGAGAGAGAGAGAGAGAGAGAGAGAGAGAGAGAGAGAGAGAGAGAGAGAGAGAGAGCATAAAAGAGGGAGCCAATATTGGTTTGAAGAGAAAATTGAACACAAAGAAATGTCTAGAGAACTACAAGACTGCCACCAACTAACAAACTGAGCTTCCGTGGAAAGGCTACCATAAATGCCCTTCCCGGAGATTGAGATCAACAACTAACTTATCCATGGAACCCTCATCTAATGCCTGTTGGAAACAGGAGCAAATACTCATCATACACTGAGTAGAACTAGAACCCAGATGCAGATGGAGAGGACAAGGCCAGGCTGCAGAAACACACAGAGACAGCTTACCTGAGCAAAGAGGTGCTAACAGGCCCTCAGACTGATAGCTGGGAAGCCAGCATGGGAGTGACTCAGGTCTCACTGAATATGAGTCTCAGCAAAGACTGAACAGTCTAAGGGACCTCAGACAGTGGAGACAGGATGTATCTCTAGTGCACAAAAGGACCTTGCGAACACATCCCCCATGGAGGGATAACTGCCTTTACCTAGAGACAGGAGGAAGCCCTAGTCCCTACATCATATGACCTCTCAGATCTACATGACCCCAACTGGATGGTATTCCCCTACATATGGAATTTGGGTGAGGGGATGGTAGGGAAGGGTGGCCAGGGTGCATGTGAGAGGGCAGAGAAGGTAAAAGTGAGGGAGGAAGGGAGGGAGAGAAGGAGGGTGGAAGGGAAGGAGGAAAGAAGTGAGGGCAGGAGGGAGGGAGATAGGAAAGGGAACTGGGATCGACATGTAAAACAATAAATTAAAAAAAAAATATTTGGCTACAAAATGTAAGTTCAAGAACAAGTTACTGGGTCAAGGATTTCTATTTTTGTTTCCACAGAAAATGAAAAATTGTGGATTCTTGCCAGACTAATGTGGTTTGATCAAGGCAGACCAACTTAGACAGAGTATCAAGTGATCCTACATTCAAAACAGCTGGACAAAGCAACCTCACAGACTACAGTAAGCTTTTCTGCATCTTCTTAGAATCCCCAATGACAGGGCCCCTTACCAGTAGGAGGTGGTTTTGAAAGAATGATGCCCAAATTCCCAAATATTGTCTAATGTTTGTTTTCATTTAAATGGACTTGGTTATAAAAAATAAATAAATAAATATATAAAAGAAATTGAAATTTTCATGGGGCATGTGTTGAGTTACTTGTAAAGATACTATTTAAATAAAAGTACATGTCCTATTATAAGCTAATGGTTACCATATTAAGAACATTGGAAATGGATGATGCATCTGCAGATGTATTTCAGGCTGACATGTCATGGTCGTCTTAAAGCTAGCTATAAATGTCAAAAGCACAAATCAAAAACATATCTTTTCTGTTGTATTTTTCCAAGTTTGAAGGAGAGTTTTCCTTCATGAGAAACTATTATATACTTGCCGACCTATTCGCAGTCCAGACAAAGAGATAGGAACATGTCAGTATATTTGGATCTGCAAATGGTCAGGGCATAAAGGGAAAACTCATGAATATTACTGGTATAATTCTTGAGTATAATCGCATAGATTTCAGGCTATTTGACCACACCATTCATGCTGTGAACGGTAAAGGTATGTGAGCTAATGCGTCTCTGTGTGTAAGGTTAGTTTTGACACCAAGTCTGCGGCTTCTTTATTCACAGTGATGAGGGGTGCTATTGTATTCCTGTAGCCTGGTTTTCTATCCAGACAAGGGGAGTGGGACATATAAGTGGTATTTGGATAGGGGAAGCCAGAGAATAAAAGAAGACATCATGAATTTTCCTGGTTTAACTACTAAGTGAGCCAGTGAACTCAACACTGCAATCCGGGAAGAGTGCCACCACTGTTAGAAACAGTTCCCAGAACCAACATGATAGGGAAAGGGTCGTGAGGGCTCTCAGTTTACAGAAGAACCAATCAGTGCTCCTAGATGTCTCCTTTCTGCCATAGCCTCTAGTTTTATGCTCCTAGGTGAATGATATGCCTTTTTGGGGTGTAAGTTCTTTCTCTGACATTACAGGGTATTTCACGTTTAGCATGTCAGGTTGGTCTCATGATAGGAATGTGAATTCTGAAAGTTTACTCCATTGAAAAGCTCTTTTACAGTAAGACTTCATTGCACTGAGATCTCATATAGCTCTTAAGATAGGACAAATACACCTGAAAGTGTTAGTGATGTCATTTCTTATTAATGCTATGTAATTAGCAAGTACATATTTCCACTCAAGATTTATTCATTTGATCATGTATTGTGGTGTTGAGTTTGGCACATCAAAAACATGGTCTGGAGCTTTAGGTTGCATAAGTGAACTGTACAGGGGTTCAACTTCACTGTCCTACTCCTAAATCTTGGATCCTGAGAAACATGGAGGTGCTGAGTCGCATTCCATTTTACCTTCCCCAAAGAGGCACAGTGGCCCCATTCCATTTTACCTTCCCCAAAGAGGCACAGTGGCCCCACTCACACATCATGAAAGTATATATATATATATATATATATATATATATATATATATATATATATAGGAGCCCCCACCAGACCTGATTCCCCCTTCCCAACAACCAGCTTCGGAAAGTGCAAACTGCACCTCAGGCACCTCCTGAAACACAAGGAGACCTGGTACTTTCCATGGCAGTCAGTTCTTCTCACTGGCTGTTTAGGCGACTGCTGTTCCTTCTGTACTGCTGCTGTTGCTCGGTTGGAAGCCTAATGCAATTAGAATTTCAGATTAGTTTTTGGAAAGGAAGTGTGATATGATTACTAACCATATGAGTAAGTTATTTCCCTTTGATTTCAATATGGATAGTATCTTTTAATTGGATTATTATGTCTAATATAATCCTGGTTGTTATGCGTGCAGTCTCAGTATTGGGGATATCTCCACCATTACTATCTATTTTTTTTTACCACTTTTAGATGACATTCCAAACTAGTTTAATTGCAATGCTCTATTTCAGACTTCCTTCCTGCAAATGTTACTGGAATCTTAATATGTATCTATTTTACCTTTAACATACAGCCTTGATTTTGTTCATTGTGAACATGTCTTCAACTCAACAGTTTTCCTATTTGTGTGTGTCTGATAAAAAGCATTGTTATTTTTCGATTCCAGATAGGTTTTTCCATTAGAGATGATTCCATTCTACTATCCCACTGTAATGACAATGTGACCACATACTGACAGAACTATACCACTATCGGAAGGGGAGTTCATGTATTCAAGGCCATTGGCTCTACCTACCTCCTGGTGCATATCTGTTAAAATAGCATGCAGATATACATGCAGTAAAAAATGCCCTTTATGTGAAATGAAAAAAAATTCTAACAAAAACAAAAGTAAAAAAAAAAAACTGATATTTCCCACTTCAACTTTTACAACTTTTAGATGATATTCCAAACTTGTTTACTTGCAATGCTCTATTTCAGACTTCCTTCCTGCAAATCTTACTGGAATCTTAATATGTATCTATTTTACTTTTCACATACAGCCTTGATTTTGGTCGTTGTGAACATGTCCTCATCTCAACAGTTTTCCTATTTGTGTGTGTCTGATAAAAGTGTCTTTATTTTTTCCATTCCAGAAAGATTTTTCCATTAGAGATGATTCCAGTCTTCTATCCCACTGTATTGATAATGTGGCCACATACTGACAGGACTATACCTCTATCTGAACTCTAGTTCATGTATTCAAGGCCATTGGCTCTACCTACCTCCTGGGGCATATCTATTTCATGAAGTGTCTGTCTATCTAGATCAGCATGAACTGCGTCTTTGTTTGAGAGTGAGCTACGGAGATTGTAACTGCCATGTTTATTGATTTGTGCTGAATTAGTAAACCTAGTTAGGAGAGCGAATAGGCGGCACCTACACACAAGTGGAAAACTGGGGCTGTCCATGTCTTGCTGGAATGTCATGGAATGCTTTCCTCTGTGCCTGACACTCCCAGTAAAGGAGTAGTGAAGCAAACTACCTCACTGACAACATATTGTCACTCTGTTAGAGGAGACACATTTGCCCACCTCTGGCTATGGTGCACATGATGCAGCTGGCCATGACTTGACTCCTCCACTTGGACCTGAGCTTAGAGGACCTGAGGGCCCTGCCTTTGCAGTGGATCCAAGAGGACAGATCCCACCACCCCCTCCTCCAGGAAACATCTGTGGAGTTCCTGGATGGTATGTCCCACCAGGGGACTTTGTGGGCCCACCGTTTCCTCCTATGCCAGGTAGGTTTTATTTTAAATGTCTTGAGTATGTTTCAATGGTGATCTGTGCTTTCCTTAAAATTTGGTTCTAGATTCTGTGAGAAACAGTGGCCAGAATCAACTTGATAGGGAAAGCGTCGTGAGGGATCTCAGTTTACGGTCCAACAGTCTATGATGTCCAGGCTTCACCTTGATACACATTATGGAAATTTGAAAATGAACTGTGTTCTGCCAGGCCAGAAGAACAGTACATTTCCAAGTTGTGTCTGTTTTTATTGCCTGATTAACTTTTTTTCTCTCCTCCTCACATGGTGAGCTTGTCCTGGAATTTTCTGTTCATCAGGCCTCCCTAACATTATAGATATCCACATATATTTGATTCCCAGGTGCGGAGAGTAAATTTCCAGGGCCACACGTTTTCAGATTAAATTTCTGTGTCTTCATTGATGAGAATGTACTGAGGCCAATATAGCATGTAATGACTCGATGTTTTGGCTAAAAATTCCGGAGTCAATTACTTCAAAGTTTTTCGACAAAGTCATTGATCCCTCCAATCATGTTTAAAATCTAAAATACATTTAATATTTTGTTGCTGTGAATCATGTATCCACGTGTCTATTACATGAAGAAGAAGAACCAGTGCTCCTAGGTGTCTCCTCTCTGTCATGGCCTCTAGTTTTATGCTCCTAGGTGAATGATATGTCTTTTTTTGGGGTGCAAGTGCTTTCTCTGATATTACAGGGTATTTCACGTTTAGCATGTCAGGTTGATCTCATGACAGGAATGTGAATTCTGAAAGTTTACTCCATTGAAAAGCTCTTTTACAGTAAGACTTCAGTGCACTGAGATCTCATATAGCTCTTAAGATAGGACAAATACACCTGAAAGTGTTAGTGATGCTATTTCTTATTAATGCTATGTAATTAACAAGTACATATTTCTACTTAAGATTTATTCGTTTGATCATGGATTGTGGTGTTTGTTGGGTACGTCAAAAACATGGTCTGGAGCTTTAGTTTGCATAAGTGGGTTCAACTTCACTGTCCTACTCCTAAATCTTGGATCCTGAGAACGTGGAGGTGCCGATTCGCATTCCATCTTACTTTCCCCAAAGAGGCACAGTGGCCCCACTCACAAATCATGAAAGTATATATGAGCCCCCACCAGACTTGATTCCCCCTTCCCAACAAGCAGCTCCCGAAAGTGCAAAAAGCACCTGCAGGCACCTCCTGAAACACAAGGAGACTTGGCATTTTCCATGACAATCAGTTCTTCTCATTGGCTGTTTAGGTCACTGCTGTTCCTTTTGCAATGCTGCTATTGCTCAGTTGGAAGCCTAATGCAATTAGAATTTCAGATTAGTTTTTGGAAAGGATGTGTGGTATGATTACTAATGAAGTGTGATATGATTACTAATCTCATGAGTAAGTTATTTCTTTTTGATTTCAATATGGATAGTGTCTTTTATTTGGATTATTATGTCTAATATAATCCTGGTTGTTATGCGTGCATTCTCAGTATTGGGGATATCTTCACCACTACTCTCTATTTCTTTAGACCAGGAATGTGTAGAAACACATGGTTCCCACAAACGTATATGTACCTGTAGCTTTAGTCACTCAAATTTTAATTGAAGTAAAGTCTTATTTGGCAGTGTTAATATTAAACCCAGCCAGTGTCCCAGCAACATGGTTCCATAATGAGTATATTTTACTCTGTGCTTCCAGATAGAAGGGTCTGTGGCTGAAAAATGGTAGGTGACTGGTTAATACTGGCTCCTCCAGCAGAACTGAGGACATGGGCTTTGTTTCCAGCATCTACATAGAGCTTCGGTGCAAGGCACTATTCTCTCTTGGCCTGCTATTATGCCCTGTTAGCAGCCCTCCTTGGCAGATATCCCATGAATGTTGCAATGCTTCCATCTTCTTTCTGTGTATCACATTCATGTGTGAGGCATGTGAAGGACAGAGGAATCTATCAGAGACCCTGGAATTGCAGTTACAGATGGCAGTCAGCTGCGGTGTAGTTTCGTGAACCAAGCACGGGTTCTAAGGAAGAGTACACTGTTCCCTTGACAATTTGACCACACCATTCATGCTGTGAACGATATAGGTGTGTCACCTAATGTGTGTGTGTATCTGTCAGGTTAGTTTTGATGCCATAGTAATGCCTCCCATTATCCAGCCATAATACAAACTCTCATGAGTTCTATGGGTATCATCTCATACATTGCAGGCCATTTATATCCATCCTGTTTCCTACAACGATTTGAAGCCTACAGAAGTCAGTGGATATTTAAACGACTACCTGGAAAATCATTTGTTTTCTTGTTCTTAATTAATTATCTTACTCCATCATTTCATAATTTAATAGATTTAATCTGTCGGGATGCCTGCTTCTGTCACTCATTATGCACTGAATCAGGAAAGGTGTGTATCTGTTGTAGTTATTAATGCAATGGACATAAAGAAAAATAATATTAAGAAATTGAACTTTTCATTGTATATTTGTTGAGTCACATGTAAAGGTACTCGAACATAACAGTGCCTGTCCAGTCCTGAAGGAAAGGTTGGCATACCATGCAGACAGGACGTGAATGCTGAATCTCTAGTTGTTCATTAAGGCTGATAAGGCAAGATTGCCTAAGAGCCAGCAGTCCATGTCACCAGCATACTTCAAAACCATATGTGTTCTACTGAAATTCTCCCAAGTCTGAGGCTGCTTTTGTCACCGTGATGAGCATTGCTATCGTATTCCTGTCAACCTGTATTGTATCCCGACAAGGGGAGTGGGACATGCCAGTGGTATTGGGATTGGGAAACCTCCTGAAAATAAAGGGAGAACTCATGAATTTTCCTCATTAACTTCTAGGTGTGCCAGTGTACTTAACATTGGAGTCCAGGAAGAGTGCCACCAAACTCGACCCCGTGGCAAGTTTTGGGCATTGACATCTACCCATGGATCCACAAGTAGTTCCTTGGTTTCATTAGAATAAGACTTGAGCTCTTGTGCGTTGTGATATTTATTAAGTATACTTGTACCTAGCATTACCACCCATTGTTGACCTGTAACCTTCTGTGAAATCATACAGATCACAGGCCAGGGATTGATGGCCCACATGTTCCCAGCATTTCGCAGGTTCAGGCAGGAGCATGGTATTTTCAAAGCCTGCGTGGGCTATATGGACAAAATGCGCCTTCAAAACCTGGTAGAACTGAAAAGGCATACACTATTAAAAGGACTCACTGTTCTTCTGAAGGACCTGGATTTGATTCCCAGAAACTCTGTGGTGGCTCACCACCCATCTTAACTCCAGTTCAAGGGATCTGATGTCCTATTCTGCCCTTCACAAACAGTGAGTTAAAATACCATACAAACATACATGCAGTCAAAAATGCACTATGTGAAATGAAAAAAAATGCTAACAAAAACAACACAAAAATAAAAAAACAATAAATGATATCTTCCACTTCAGCTTTTACAACTTTTAGATGACATTCCATCTTGTTTATTTGCAATGCTTTATTTCAGACTTCCGTCCTGCAAATCTTACTGTAATCTTAAATTGTATCTATATTACTTTTCCCACAGAGCCTTGATTTTGTTCATTGTGAAAATGTCTTCAACTCAACAGTTTTCCTGTTTGTGTTTGTCTGATAAAAGGTGTCTTTTACCTTCCCCAAAGAGGCACAGTAGAAACATCTGGTTCCAGACAAACTTATAGGTACCTGCAGCTATAGTCACCCACATTTTAATTGAAGTAAAGTCTTATTGGCAGTGTTAATATTATACCCAGGCAGTGTCCCATCAACATGGTTCCATAATGAGTATGTTTTACTCTGGGCTTCTAGAGGGAAGGGTCTGTGGCTGGAAAAATGGTAGGTGACTGTTTAATGCTAGCTCCTCCGGCAGAAACTTAGGACTTGGGCTTTGCTCCCAGCATCTACATAGAGCCTTGGTGCAAGGCACTATTCTCTCTTGGCCTGGTAGTATGCCCTGTTAGCAGCCCTCCTTGGCAGTTATCCCATAAATGTGCCAATGTTTCCATCTTCTTTCTGTGTATCTCATTCATGTGTGAGAAGTGAGAAGGACAGAAGGAGCCATCAGAGATCCTTGAATTGCAGTTACAGATGGCTGTCAGCTGCTGTGTAGTTTCTGTGAACCAAGCACGGGTCCGAAGGACGAATAAATTGTCCACTTGAGCACTGGAGCCATTTGAACACACCATTCATGCTGTGTCAGATATAGGCATGTATCTAATGTGTGTATGTGTGTAAGGTTAGTTTTGATGCCATAGTAATGATTTCCTATACCCTTCACCCCTTAAGCCATTTATCTGGACCTTTATTTTGTCTAATATATTTGGCTTGTAATCCAATGTATGTGTTGAAGATTGGCTTTGATGGGAGAGGAAGGGTTTCCTGTATTTGGTCGTAATACAAACTTACTCTTTCATAGCTTCCATCATTCTTCTTAAGGCATTTACATAGATCCTGTTTACCACACAAGGACATTAGGCAGGCAAATATCAATGGATATGTAAAAGACTACCGGTAAAACAATTTGTGTTCTTGTTCTTAATTAATTATCTAATTTAATATTTTTATATACAGTCGATTGATTCCTTCAGGATGTCTTCAGCTATCACTAACTATTCACTAGTGTAGGGAATGATGTTTATCTACTATAGATATTAAAGTAACTAATATTAAGAAATAATAAAATTCAGAAATTTCAATTTTCATTGTGTAATTGTTGCATTATCTATAAGGGTACTTATAAACTGAAAGTATATGATATGTACTAAGGGAAAGGTTGGCACACCTTGAAAACAGGAAGTGCATGCTGTATCCGAATTTGTTCCTTTAGGGTGACAGGTCAAGTTTGCCAAGTGTCATTTTTATGCATCAGCCACATACTACCAAAGTATGTCCATAGTTTTGAATTTTGTCTAAATCTGTAGCCGCTTCTTGTCGAACTGTTCTGTGTCCCAGCAAGGGGAGTGTTACAAGTCACTGTCATTTGGATCTAGAAATGGTCTGGGAATAATGTGAGAACTCATGAGTTTCACTGTTTTCATTTTTCGGTCTAGATGTACCAGTAACTTCCACATTGGAATCTGGTAGGAGTGCCACCAAACATGACCCTGTGGTAAGTATTAGAAATTGTATTCTACCTATAGATCAACAACCGGTTTCTTATTTTATTAGAACAAAGCTAGATTTGTTTCATATGTGATATTAATAAAATATACTTTCAATTATCTGTGACACTTTCATTGTTGGCTTGTAACTTTCTGTTAAATTTTACAGAATACAAGCCAGAGTTTGATGGTCCATGCGTTCCTTGCAATTTGCTGGCTGACCCAGGAGGAGGGGAATTTCAAGCCAGTCTGGGTTATTTAAGGCAATTTGCCTCAAAAAATTCACCTAAAGTAGAGAAATGGCTTACACTTTTAAGACCACTGGCTGGCTCTCCTACAGGACATGGGTTTAACTCCCTGCTCCTGTGTGGTTGATGACCATGCTTCTTAATTCCTGTTCATGGGATATGATGCCCTATCATATATTTCCAGAATATTGAATGGATACAATATGTTGAAATACATGCAGGCAAATTCCCATGTCTCTGAAATAAAAAATATCCTAAAATAAACAAACAGAGAAATAAACCAGATATCTCTCACTTCAAGTAGTACACTTTTAGATGAATTCCAAGCTTGTTTACTTTCAGTGCCCTATTTCAGATTTTCTTTCTTGAAATCTTTTTGGGATCCTATTATGTATGTATTTTACCTATTATATATGTATTTATCCTGCACATTGTATTCTGGGAAGAATGCCAACAAACATCATCCTAACGTAAGTACTGAACATTGAATTCTACCCGTGGATGCACACCTAGTTTCTTGTTTATTTTAGAGCAAGGCTTGAGTTAAATATACTTGCACTTAGCATTAACTTTCTTTGTTGGTCTGTAACCTTATGTGAAATTGTTTAGCTCACTAGCCTTTGTTTGATGGTACATGTGATCCCAGCAGTTTCCAGAGTGAGGCTCCTCTGACTCAATCTTCCAAGTCCCAAGTGCTTTCCTCCCCTTCTATTTCTCCTAGCTCCCTCTACACTCACTGTTGTCCCCCCACTATCAAAATGCTCAGAGATGTTGTCCCTTTCCCCTTCTCTGACGGACCTTAAGTGAATCTCTTAGAATCCTTCTTGTATCCTAGTTTCTCTGGAGGTGCGTATTATAGGCTGGTGATCCTTTACTGTATGTATAAATTCCATATATGAGTGAGTTCATATCATGTTCTTCTTTTTGTGACTGGGTTACCTCATTCAGGATGGTTTCTTCAAGTTCCATTCACTTGCCTGTGAATTTCAAGATTCCATTGTTTTTTTTTTTTTCCTGTAAAGTAATATTCCATTGTGTAAAAGTGCCACATCTTCTCTATCCATTCTTCAGTTGAGGGGCACCTAGATTGCTTCCAGTTTCTTGCTATTACAAATAATGCTGCTATGAACATATTTGAGCACATGTCTTTGTTGCATGGATGTAAATCATTTGGGTATATGCCTAAGAGTGGCATTGCCAGACCTGTGGTAGACTGACTCCCGTTTTCCTGAGGAACCACCATACTGATCTCCAAAATGGCTGTACAAGTGTGCACTCCCACCAGCAGTGGATGAGCGTTCCCCTTCCTCCACATCCTCTCCAACATAAGTATTTTTGAAGTCCTTAAAATTATTTATATACTTACATTTTTAAATAAAAATAATTTTTGGTTTTACATCGTAATGTTCCCTTGGTTACTCAAGTTTCTACACAGTAAATCATGATTTCAAGTAATAGACAGGTACCATTTCACTTGTCATAGTTTTATATTCTTTTCTCTGACACCATCCACATTGCAGTTCACTATAAGTCACTTCTCTCCTTTGGCCTGGTTGCATTCCCCGTTAGCACCTTTCCTTGGTAGGTATCCCATTAATCTGTCATCTCTACCATCTGATTTCTGTGTATGACATATGTGTATGATTCCAAAGAATGCTATAACAGGACATCAGTGCCCCAGGAAGTGGAGTTACAGATGGTTGTGTGCTGCTGTGTAGTGGCTTGCTATTAAGCATAAGTCCTAAAGGAGGAGCAGCCCATACCATTACCCTGTAAACCCATTTCTATAGCCCTTTCTTGTTGTGTCATATTTCATGTATGTCATCTAATGTATGTGTTAAGGTTAGTTTTGTTGCCATTTGAAGGGTTTCCTTCAATGGTTGTAATACAAACTTTACTCTTCAAAATAGCAAACTTCTTAACTTTTTTTTTTTTTTTTTTTTTTTTTTACGTCTCAACTTTTTAAACCATTTATTTATATCCAGTGTAGTAATGAAAGATTTTAGCCAGGAAAATGTCAGTTGATATGTGTAAGACAACCAGTAAAATTTTTTGGTTTCATGTTCTTTATTAGTTACCTTATTTAATCATTTTTCATCTAGTTGAGTGAATCACCCAGGACCTCTTCAGTTATCACTCACTACCCTCTGAAGGTGGGAAAGATGTGTATCTACTGTAGGTATGACACAAAATCACATTAAGTATAAAATGAAAACATTTAAATTTTCATTGTGTATTTGTTATCTATAAGGGTACTTTTTACCAAAAATATATGTTATATACTGAGGGAAGGTATGGCACACATAGACATAGGAAGCATATGCTTCATCCTGAGTTCTTCACTTAGGCTACCTCAGTAAGATTACCTAAGAGCCTGTTGGAAAGTTCACCAGCACACTGCAAAAGAATGTGTTATTTTTTTCCTAATGAAAAAAGTTCTTATGGTTCTTTGGGGACCCTAATGAGGAATACTATGGTATTTGTGGCCAGTTGTTCTCTGTACTGGCCAGGGGGAGTGGAACATGTCAGGGTCACTTGGATCTGGAAAAAGTCATTGGATATAGTGAGAACTCATGAAGTTCTCCTGGTTTAATTTTCCTGTCTAGATGGGCCAGCATCCTCCACGTTGGAATACAAGAAGAACGCCACCAAAACAGACCCTGGGGTAAGTATTGGAAAGTGAATTCTGCCCAAGAATCCACAACTAGTTTCTTTGTTTTATTAGAACAAGGTGAGAGCTCTTCTACTTTGTGATACTATGATATTAATAAAATATACCCGTTCTTAGAGTTGACATTCTCATTGTTGGCTTGTAACCTTTTTCGAAATAGTACAGATCAGAAGACAGGTTTTGATGGTCCATGTAATCTATGCATTTTGGCATGCTACTCAGAAAGATGGTAAATTAAAAGCCAGTGTGGGCCTTATAAGCAGATCTTTTCTCAAAACTCCACATAGGCTTGCTAAATGGCTTACAGGTTAAGAGCCCTGGCTGCTCTCCTAAATAACTTGGGTTTAATTCCCAGCACCTTCTTACCTCCTGTTTCAAGGGATCTGAAGGCTTATTGTATCCTTCCAGAAAACTGAATGTATATAGTATGAAGACGTACATGCAGGAAAACACCCATTCCTGATAATGAAAAAAATATATATTAAGATAAAAAACAGAGAAAGAAGCCCAATATGTTGCCCTAAAAGAAGTACAATGTTTACATGAAATTCAATGCTTGTTTATGTGCTGTACACGATTTCAGATTTTCTCCCTTGAAATCTTATATGAATCTTTTTTTAGTTATATTTATTATTTTTTCTTGCTTTAGATACTGATCCCTGTTTATCTCTCTCCCATGCCCCCTTGGGACCCTTCCCATGCTATTCCCATAACCCTCCACTGGGAGGGTGATGCCTCCCAGGTGGGATCATCTAAATATGTCAAATTATTTGAAGAAGGGATTAGGCCTTCCCTCCTGGCTCTAGGATAAGTGAATATCCTTCCATGGATAATGTGCAACCAAAGTCTTTTTGTGAACCAGTGATACATCCTAGTTACACTGTCAGAGGCCCCTTAGACTTAACAGGCCTTCTACCTGAGACCCATGTTCTGCAGGCCTTATCTTCACCCCTATTCTCAACATCCCTCCCTCTCTGAAACTGCATTCTGGGAGTTTGGCTCAGTTTTTAGCTGTGGGTGCTGCTTCTGTTTCCATCAGCTACTGGATGAGGGTTCTATGATGGCATATAAGTTAGTTATCAATCTCATAAAAGTAAGGCATTTATGGTAGCCTTTCCACTATTGCTCACATTGTGAGTTGGTGTCATTCTTATAGATCTCTTGGCATTTCCCTAGTGCCAGATTTCTCTTAAAACCTGTTATGGCTCCCTCTATTATAATGTCTCCTTTCTTGCTGTCCCCTATTCTTTCCCTAAGTAAATCTTCCAGTTCCATCATGCCTACCTCTCTCATCATTTTCTCCCTAACTCCCACCATCCACAATTCTCCCAATTTACTAGGGAGATCTTGCCCATTTCTCCTTCTCCACGGCAACATGTATGTCTCTCTGAGGGTCCGCCTTGTTTCCTAGCTTCTCTGGCATTGTGGATTGTTGGCTGGTCATCCTTTGCTCTGTCTAATAGCCATATATGAGTGAGTACATACCATGTTTGTCATTTTGTAACCAGGTTACCTCATTCAGGATGGTTTCATCAAGTTCCTTCCATTTGCCAGCAAATTTCCAGATTACGTTGTTTATTCCCTCTGAATAGTATTTCATTCTTTAAATGTACCACATTTTCTCCATCCATTCTTCAGTTGAGCAAATAATGTTTGAATGAACATAGTTGAACAGATGTCCTTGTTGTATGAGTGTGCATATTTTGGGTATATGCCTAAGAGTGGAATTACTGAAACTCAAGGTACACTGATTCACATTTTTCTGAGGAAACACAATACTGATTTCCAAAGTGTCTGTACGAGTTTGCACTCCCACCAGCAGTGGAAGAATGTACTACAGTCTCCATATCCTCTCCAGCATAAACTGTCATTGGTGTTTTTGATTTTAGCTATTCTGACAGGAGTAAGATGATATCTCAGAGTTTTTTGATTTGCATTTCCCTGGTGGCTGAGGATTTTGAACACATTCTTAGGTGTCTCTATTTATTTCTGTACCGTACTTTTTAATTGGAATATTTGGTGTTTTGGTAACTAGCTTCTTGAGTTCTTTGTCATTGTGGAAATCAGCCCTCTGTCAGATATGGGGTTGTTGAAGATCTTCTCCCATTGTTTGGGGTGCCATTTTGTCTTGTTGACTGTATCCTTTGTCTTAAAGAAGCTTTTCAATTTCAAGAGGTTTCATTTATTAATTGTTGATCTCAGAGACTGTGGTACTGGAGTTATGTTCAGGAAGCAGTCTACTGTACCAATTTGTTCATAGATACCTCCCAATTATTCTTATGGTAGGTTCAGTGTGGCTGGATTTATGGTGAGGTCTTTCTTTGATATATTTAGACTTAAGTATTATGCATGGTGATCAGGAGTCTTCTACAGGTCAGCCTCTAGTTATGCCAGCACAATTTGTTGAAAATGCTTTTTTATACTCCATTGTATAATTTTAGCTTTTTGTCAAAAATCAGGTATTTGCAGATGTATGAGGTAATATCAGTGTTTTAAATTTGATTCCATTAGTCTTTCTTTCTATTTTTGTGAAAGTTCCAAGCTGTTTTCAGGACTATAGCTCTACAGTAGAGCTTGAAGAAAGGAATAGTGATGCCTCCAGAAAGAAGTTCCTTTATTATACAGCATTGTCTAGCCTACCCTGGGTCTACTGTTTTTCCATGTGAAGCTGACTGTTGTTCTTTCAAGATTGTGAGTAATTGTGCTGGGGTTTATGATAGGGATTGCATTGAATCTATAGATTACTTTTGGAAAGACTACTATTTTTACTATGTTGATGCTACCTATCCAAAAGCCTGAGAGATCTTCCTATTTTTCTTGTATCTTCTTTAATTTTTTTTTCTTTAAAGACTCAAAATTCTTATTAAATAAGTTATTCACTTGTATTGTTAACATTACCCCAAGCTATTTTATGTTGTCTTGGATAATGCAAAAAAATGAGATGTTTCTCTGATTCCTTTCTCAGCCCCTTTATATTATGTATATAGTAGGGTTAGTGATTTTTTTTTTTATATTTTTAGTTAATTTTGTATCCTGCCACTTTGGTAAAGGTGTCTATCAGTGGTAGGTATTCCCTGATGTAACCTGTCAAATCATCTGCAAATAGTGAATGTTTGATTTGTTACTTTCAATTTGTATTCCGTGGATCTCCTTTTGCTGTCTTAATGCCCTAGCTAGAACTTCAACTACAATATGGAAGAGGTGTGGAGAGAGTGAAGTCCGTAAAACTACTTAGAATAACAAATAAGCAGCTCCTGCACCTATATGGGATACTGAGCCTATCCCCAGCCTTACAGGAATGTAATGGACTGCTTTCTTCTATGCCTCACACACCGAGGAAAGGAGCTGGTAATCCAATGTCTTTACTTACTGCTGATTTTTTCTCTGTTACAGAAGGCACGTGTACCCAACTATGTCCCTGCTGAATGCCAACCAGCTGGCCATAGTTTGATTCCTCCACTTGTTCCCAAGTTTAGAGGCCCTGGAGGCCCTGCCTTGCCAGGTGATCCTAGAGGACAGATCCCACCAACTCCTCCACCAGGAAACACCTGTGCAGATCCTCAACAGTATGCCCCAATAAGGGATTTTGAAGGCCTGCAGTTTACTCCAATGCCATGTAGGCTTTTGTAAAAGTCCGAGATTGTGTCAGTGCTTATCTGTGCTTTCAATCAATTTTGGTTCCTTTTACTGGGAGAAACACTAGCTAGAACCAACTTGAGAGGGAAAGGTTTTATATGGCTCACAGGTTACTGTCCAGCATCAAAGGAAGTAAAAGCTTCACCTTGATCAATATTAGGCAAATTTGAATTTGAATTTTAACTGTAATATGATAGGTCAAAAGATCATTGAATGTATAAGCAGGTTTTTGTTTTGCTTTGTTTTTCTCCCCAAGGCATGTTTTCCCTATTGCTTTTGAGCCCTAACTGGAAGGCTAGCCTTGTCTGTGCTTCATAAATACTGGGATTAAAGGCCTGTGCCACCAATGTTCAGTTGCAAGCAGTTTTAATGTTAAGTATGTGTGTACTTCATGTAATATAAGTGTATATTTAAAATAAAAAATTATTTAATAAAATTACTTAGATGTGTGTCTTATGATTACTCGCTAAATTGTTTTAAAGTATTAAATATGTCTCCTAAGTAGTGGTTCTCACATGATCCTAATTAAAATCTAAGATCATATTTAGTCATTTCTTGAATTTTTTAAATTATTTCCTACCCTTACATTTTAAAATAAAAGTAATTTATTTATTTTAAAGGATAAATTCCCCATTTGGAATCACATGTTTCCACACAGAAAATCATATTTTCTTTTTCTTTATTTTATTTAATTTTATATAACAAAGTACAATTAAATGAAAACAAATAATTATACACAATATTTGTGAATTTGTGCGTCATTCTTTCCAAACTACTTACTGCTAGTAAGGGGCGCTGTCTTGGGGGGATTCTATGACAATTCAGATATCCTGGCTGTAATCTGAAGGGCTGTTTTGTCCAGCTGTTTTGAAGGTAGGATTAGCTTGTACTCTGTTCCAGGCAGTCTGGCTTGATCAAACCACATTAGTCTGGAAGGAATGCACATCTTTTGATTTTCTGTGGAAACAAAAATAGAAATCCTTTTCCCCAGAAATTTGTCCTTGAACTTAAATTTTGGATCAAAGCATTTTTTTTTAATTTAATTTATTATTTTACATGTCAATCCCAGTTCCCTCTCCCTCCCTCCCTCCCTCCCTACTCCAGCCCTCCCTCCCTCCTTACCTCCTTTTACCCTCTCTGCCCTCTCACATGCACTCCAAACACCCTCCCCTCCCCTCCCCCACCCCAATTCCATATGTAGGGGAATGCCATCCAGTTGGGGTCCTGTAGATCTGACAGGTCCTGTGAAATAGGGACTAGGGCTTCTCTCCTGTCTCTAGATTAAGGAAGTTATCCCTCCATGGGGGATATGTTTCTAAGGCTTTTGTGCACCAGGGATACATCCTGGCTCCACTGTCTGAGGTCTCTTAGACTACTAAGTCCTTCTGGCTGAGACCCATATATAAGGGGGCCTGAGTCCGTCCCATGCTGGCTTCCCAGCTATCAGTCTAGTGGCCGTTAGCTCCTCCTTGTTCAGGTAACCTGACACTATTTGCTTCTGCCTCATGATCTTGTCCTCTCCATCTGCTTCGGGGTTCTAGTTCATCTCAGTGTTATGTATGGGTGTTTGCTCCTATTTTCAACAGGCATTAGTTGAGGGCTCCATGGAGAAGTTAATTGTTGATCTCAATCTCAGGGAAGGGCATTTATGATAGCCTTTCCACAGAATCTCAAATTGTTAGTTGCGAGCAGTCTTGTGGTTCTCTAGACCTTTCTTTGTGTTCGACTTTATCTTCAAACCAATATGGCTCCCTCTTTTATGTTCTCTCTCTCTCTGTCTCTGTCTCTCTCTCTCTCTTTCCTATCTTCTATTCCTAAACAGGCTCAATATTCCTGGTCACACATGTTTTCCTTTCTTCCCCCTCATTTTCTCCTACTTCTCTCTCTATTCGATGTCCCCCCCCCCACTTCACCTGAGCTCTGGTGTACTTGTCCCTTCCCAGTTCTGTGAGGGACTTTATATGAATCTCTTAGAATACACCTTGTAGCCTAGTTCCTCTGTTGATGTGAATTATAGGCTGGTGATCATTTGATCTAGGTCTAAAATCCATATATGAGTGAGTACATACTGTGTTCCTCTTTTTGTGACTGGGTTACCTCTATCAGGGTGGTTACTTCAAGTGCCATCCACTTGCCTGCGAATTTCAACATAGCATTATTTTTTTTCTACAGAGTAGTATTCCATTGTGTAGATGTGCCACATCTTCATTAACCATTCTTCAATTGAGGGGCATCTAGGTTGCTTCCAGGTTCTTGCTATTACAAATAGTGCTGCTATGAACATAGTTGAACATATGTCTTTGTTGCATGGATGTGAATCCTTTGGGTATATGCCTAAGAGGGGGATTGCAGTGTCCTGTGGTAAACCAATTCGCATTTTCCTGAGGAACGGCCATACTGATCTCCAAAATGGCTGTATGTGTTTGCACTCCCACAGTAGTGGAGGAGTGTTCCACTTTCTCCACATCCTCTCCAACATAAGTCATCACTGGTGTTTCTAATTTTAGCCATTCTGGCAGGGGTAAGATGGTATCTCAAAGTTGTTTTGATTTGCATTTCCCTGATAGCTAAGAATGTGGAGCATTTTCTGAAGTGTCTTTCAGCCTTTTTGATTTCCTCCATTGAGAATTCTTTCTTCAGTTATGTACCCCATTTTTAATAGGGTTATTTGGTGTTTTGTTGACTAGTTTCTTGAGTTCTTTGTGTATTTTGGAGATCAGCCCGTTGTCGGTTATATAGGGTTGGTGAAAATCTTTTCCCAGTCTGTGGGCTGCTGTTTGGTCTTGTCAACTGTGTCCTTTGCCTTACAGAAGCTTCTAAGTTGGAAGAGGTCCCATTTATTAATTGTTTCTTTCAGTGTCTGTGCCCCTGGAGTTATGTTTCAAGAAGCTGTCTCCTATACCAATTTGTTCAAGGGTACCTCCTACTTTCTCTTCTAAGAGGTTCAATGTGGCTGGATTAAAGTTGAGGTCTTTGATCCATTTGGACTTGGGTTTTGTGCATGGTGACTGACATGGGTCTATCTGCAGTCGTCTACACACCCTCATCCAATTGTGACAGCACCATTTGTTGAAGAGGATGTCCTTGACCCTTTGTATAATTTTAGCTGTTTGTCGAAAATCAGGTGTTCATAGGTGTGTGGGTAAATATCAGGATTTTCAATTCGATTCCATTGGTCAACCTGTCTATTTTTATGCCAATACCAGGCTGTTTTCAGAACCATATCTCTGTCGTAGAGCTTAAAGTCAGGAATGGTGATGCCTCCTGAAGTTCTTTTATTATACAGTGTTGTTTTTGCTATCCTGGTTTTTTGTTTTTCCATATAAATTTGATTATTATCCTTTCAAGGTCGGTGAAGAATTGTGGTGCGATTTAATGGGGATTGCATTGAATCTGTAGATTGCTTTTGGCAAGATTGCCATTTTTACTATTTTTATCCTACCTATCCAAGAGCATGGGAGATCTTTCCATTTTCTGGTATTATCTTTCATTTCATTCTTTAGAGTTACAAAATTCTTATTATATAGGTCTTTTACTTGTTTTGTAAGCGTTACACCAAGGTACTTTATGTTGCTTGTGGCTATTGTAAAGCGTGATGTTTCTCGGATTTCTTTCTCTGCCTTTTTGTCGTCTGAAAAAAGTAGGACTACTGATATTTTTGAGTTTATCTTGTATCCTGCTACTTTGCTGAAGGTGTTTATCAGCTGTAGGAGTTCCCTGGTAGAGATTATTGGGTCGCTTATGTAAACTATCATATCATGTGCAAATTGCGACAGTTTGACTTCTTCCTCTCCAATTTGGATCCGCTTGATCTCCTTTTGTTGTCTTGTAGCGTTAGCTAGAACGTCTAGTACGATATTGAAGAGATATGGAGAGAGAGGACAGATTTGTCTTCTTTCTGATTTTAGAGGAATTGTCTGAAGTTTCTCTCCATTCATTTTGATATTGGCAGTTGGTTTGCTGTATATTTCTCTTATTATGTTTAGGTATGTTCCTGTTATCCCTGACCTCTCCAATACCTTTATCATGAAAGGGTGTTGAATTTTGTCAAAGGCTTTTTCCGCACATAGGGAGATAATCATATGGTTTTTCTTTTTCTGTTTTTTTATATGGTGGATCACGCTGATAGATTTTTGTATGTTAAACCATCCCTGCATTCCAGGCACGAAGCCTACTTGATCATGGTGGATGATTTCTCTGATGTATTCTTGAATTCGGTTTGCCATTATTTTATTGAGTATTTTTGCATCGATGTTCATCAGGGATATTTTTCTGTAGATTTCTTTCTTAGTTGTGACATTGTGAGGCTTGGGTACCAAGGTTATTGTGGCCTCATAAACAGAGTTTGGCAATGAACCTTCTGTTTCTATCTTGTGGAACAGTTTGAGGAGTAGTGGTATTAGTTCTTCCTTGAATGTGTGGTAGAATTCTGCACTGAATCCATCTGGCCTTGGACTTTTTTTCGTTGGAAGGCTTTCGATGACTGCTTCTATTTCATTTCGGGTTATAGGTCTATTTAAGTTGTTTGTCTGTTCTTGATTTAATTTTGGTAAGTGATAGTTATCCAGAAACTTGTCCATTTCCTTTGAATTTTCAATTTTTGTGGACTACAGATTTTCAAAGTATGACGTGAAATTTATCTGGATTTCCTCTGTGTCTGTTGTGACGTTCCCCATTTCATTTCTGATTTTGTTAATTTGCATGCTCTGTCTCTGCTTTTTCATTAATTTGGGTAAAGGTATGTCTATCTTGTTGATTTTCTCAAAAAAATCAAGTCTTTGTTGCTATGATTTTTTGTATTGTTTTCATGGTTTCTATTTTGTTGATGTCAGCCCTCAAGTTGATTATTTCCTGGCGTCTACTCCTGTGGGGTGAATTCGCTTCTCTCTGTTCTAAGGTTTTCAGTTGGGCAGTTAATTCTCTTATATGAGTATCCTCTGTTTTCTTCATATGGGCACTTAGTGCAATGAACTTCCCTCGTAGCACTTCTTTCAAGGTGTCCCATAAGTTTGGGTATGTTGTATCCTCATTCTCTTTGAACATTATAAAGTCTTTAATTTCTTTCTTTTTTTCTTCTTTGAACCAGGAGTGGTGTAATTGCACATTGTTTAGTTTCCATGAGTTTTCAGGTTTTCTGCTATTTGTGTTGTTGTTGAATTCCAATTTTAAAGCATGGTGTTCCGATAAGATACAGGGGACTATTCCTATTCTCTTGTATCAGTTGTGCTTTGTTATGTCACATAGTATGTGGTCGATTTTAGAGAAGGTTCCATGTGGAGCAGAGAAGAAGGTATATTCTTTTGTCTTTGGATGGAATGTTATATAGATGTCTGTTAACCCCACTTGAGACATAACTTCTGTTAATTCTTTTGTTACTTTGTTGAGTTTCTGATTTGTTGTCCTGTCTAGTGTTGAGAGTGGTGTATTGAAGTCTCCCACTACAAGTGTGTGAGGTTTTATATGAGCTTTGAAATTTAGGAGTGTTTCTTTTACGAATGTGGGTGACTTTGTATTAGGGGCATAGATGTTCAGAACTGAGACTTTGTGTTGATGGATTTCTCCTGAGATGAGTATGAAATGACGGTCTTCATCTCTTTTGACTAATTTTGGTTTGAAGTCTAACTTGTTAGATACTAGTTTAGTTATGCCTGCTTTCTTCTCTTTTCCATTTGTTTGGAAACTCTTTTCCCAACCCTTTACCCTGAGGTAATGTCTATCTTTGAAGCTAAGATGTGTTTCTTGTATTCAGCAGAAGGATGGATTCTGTCTTCATATCCATTCTGTTAGCCTGTGTCTTTTTATAGATGAGTTCAGACCATTAATGTTGAGGGTGAGTAATGACCATTGATTGTTGATGTTTGTTTGATTTAGGTTTGTTGTTGGCAGTGGTATTGTGAATATATTTTTTCTGCTTCACCCTTGGTTTCTGGTGTAGTTGGATTATATGTTGCCTACATTTTTGTGGGCGTAGTTACCTTCCTTGGGTTGGAGTTTTCCTTCCAATACTTTCTGTAGGGCTGGATTTGTAGATACATATTGGGAAAATCTGGTTTTGTCATTGAATATCTTGTTCTCTCCATCTATATTGATTAGGCATTTTGCTGGATATAGTAGCCTAGGCTGGCATCCGTGTTCTCTTAATACTTTTAGAACATCTATCCAGGACCTTCTGGCCTTGAGGGTTTCCATGGAGAAGTCGGGTGTAATTTTGATAGGTCTGCCTTTGATAGGTCTGTTACCTGTCCTTTTTCCTTAGCAGCTCTTAATATTCTTTCTTTATTCTTTATGCTAGGTGTTTTGATTATTATATGTTGAGGGGTCTTTTTTCTTTGGTCCAGCCTATTTGGGGTTCGGTATGCTTCTTGTACTTTCATGGGCATGTCCTTCTTCAGATTTGGAAAGTTTTCCTCGATGATTTGGTTGAATATGTTTTCGGCACCTTTGAGCTGGGCTTCCTCACCTTCGTCTATGCCTATTATACTTAGGTTTGGCCTTTTCATGGTGTCCCACATTTCCTGGATGTTTTGTGTTAAGGATTTGTTGGATTTATGATTTTCTTTGGTCAATGAATCTATTTCTTCTATTTTATCTTCTGCGCCTGAGATTCTTTCTTCCATCTCTTGAATTCTATTGGTTATGCTTGTGTCCGTGGTTTCCGATTTTTTGCCCAGCTTTTCAATTTCCAGCTTTCCTTCCGTTTGTGTTGCCTTTATTTTCTCTATTTCAGTTTTCAAGTCCTGAACCGTTTCCTTCCCCTGGTTAATTGTTTTTTCTTTGCTTTCTGTACTTTCCTTAAGGAATTTGTTCATTTCTTCCACGTTTTTGTTTGTTTTTTCCTCCATTTCTTTAAGGGATTTTCTCACATCTTCTCTGAGGGCCTCTATCATTTTTATGATGGTAATTTTTATGTCGTACACTTCTGCTTCCTCTGCTTTGTTGTTGTGTTCCATTCTAGTTGGTGTAGATTCCCTAGATTCTGGTGGTGTCCTGCTTATCTTTCTGTTGTTAGGTGTTCTCTTGTATTGCCTTCTTCCCATAGCTTCTTCCAGTAGGTGTTGGTGGTGTATCCCCCCTCTCTCTATGGTACTTCCCCGATGTGCTTATGTGGGTCTGAGATTCAATATCTGTAGCTCTGTGTGGTCCAAGCTCTAGGAGTTTTCTCCACAGACAGGGATCCAGGGATGGGTCAAGGATGAGGATTCAGAAGAAGATGTAAGCAGGTACTCACAGTGTTCCTCTGGCCAATAGCTCTGGCCAATAGCTCTGGCCAATAGCTGGCGGAAGAGGGCAAGGGCTGAGCTGGAACTTGAGAAGCTTTTGCAGGATAGTTGGATCTCACTGGATCCTGGCGCTCTGTGGCTGAGACCTCGTTCTTTGGCATAGGCAAGGATTTGGGGGTCAAGGATCTTGCCTGTAGGAACTCCGAGTGTACCCACAGAGATAGGCATATCTCTGGGAGAGGTCCGGGACCCCAGGAGGTGGGGTCAGAAAAAAAGGGTGGTCCCGCGAGGATAGTCAGTTCTGGTCTCCTTTGTGCAGAGTTGCTTCGAGAAGTCTCCGAAGTAGGGTGGACTGCTGGCACCACCCTCTGTCCCAGTGCTCAATCAGAGTGGCGGGAAGATGGGTGGGGTAGAGCACAGGGGGGAGGCTGGTGGTGGGGATGGGTGGGGGTGTATCAGAGCTCCAAGGGTGCTCTCCATGGGGACTGGAGACAGGAGCTGCAGGATCAGGGGCCGACCCAGGGAGTTCGGGTGGGGGAGGGGGGAATGGAGGTTGTAGTGGACATGCAGCCCCTATTGGGCCCAGAATCTCCTCTGAACAATAGCTGGAAGAAGAGGGCAAGGGCTGAGCTGGAACTTGAGAAAGTTTTGCAAGAAAGTGGGATCTCACTGGAAACTGGCACTCTCCAGCTGAGACCTCGTTCTTTGGCAGAGGCCAGGATCAGAACATCGTATTTTCAATACTAGACAAGAGCTAGCTTAGTTGTCCTATGTATCTGCTCTGTGCCCTCACCTTTAGTCTTAAGTTTATATGAGCAGGCCATGAGGCTTTTTTTGGTGGTGGAGGGATTTAAGGTTGTCCTTGGCATGACAGGAAATGCTTCAAATAGAATATCAGGTTGAGATCACTGACCTGAATATTAAGTTTCATATTTTTAATGTATTGAAAAGCTTATTTCCAGTTAAGTCTGCACTGTATTGAGATCTTGCATAGTTGCCATTGATAAACACCCTTGAAATTTTTTGTGATGTTATTATTAGTCCTTTGTAGTTAAAATGTCCATTTTGTAATGTCAAGATTCATTTGGCAGATCAAATATTGTGGTATGAATGTTTGGATACCAGAATAAGGGCTGGAACTATTGGTTTAACAAGGGTGCAGTACAGGGTTTCAACTCCCACTGTCTTTTTCCTGTCTCTTGGACCAGGGAGAAATGTGCGCAAATGTAGGAGCTTTCCATCTTATCATCCCCCAAGATTTAAGTTCTTCCACCACTCTTACATCTCAAAGTAGAAATGACTTCTCTCCTAACTTGAAACCTGCTTCCAGTCAACCTGCACCAGAACCTCCAGCCTGCACTGGAACATCTGGAGACAGAGGAGACCTTACCGATTCCTGGGCATCCATTTTCTTTTTAGATGAAGTTTAGGTAACTGATGTTCCTATGTGATGATATTGTTCCAAAAATTAAATGGTAAAAGAATAGCATTTTGTAAATAAGGATGATTTAACTCTGAATCTTATTGGTATTTTTTTCCATTTTATTTAATTCTGTATAGTATTTTGCAGGTGGACTACCTATTCATAATTATGGTAATTTTATAAATGTAATTTTATTATTTGTCTATCTTAAACTGGAAATGCTTTGTATCTTTACCTGGAATATGTTCACCATGGTTTTAGACAAATGTAGAGGTAATGTATATTTAATCAAATAAATTTCAATTGATTAAATAATCTTGTTTGGCATTGATTATACAAAGCAACAAAACAAAACAAAATAAATAACCAAAAACCCAGCCAGGTTTCCATAAACATGATTCCATAATGTAGTCTTTTTTCCTGTACCAATAATTCTTGGGTTCAAGGGGGAAATGTTTATGGAAGAAAGAGATTGTGGCTCAGTAGTTAAGAATGGTTGCTACATCAAACCAGAGTTCAGTATCGATATTGGGGTTTAAAGCACTCCAGATCTAAGGAGTGCCACTCCAGTGGCCACTTCTGCTTCCAAGTACACCAGATATGCATGTATTCATCAGACATGGGAGTAGTGAACAACAATGCATCTATCTGCAAACATAAATTATATAAAAAGATGTAAAGCACTTGTAGTTTTTGTGATTTGGTTATCTTACAAAATATGTACCTTACTTTTTGCAGTTAGATATGAATGACCAAAAATGGAAAATAAGAGACTTTAAAAACTTACATATGGTTTAAAGAAGCCAGAATATTGCCTAAAAAAATGATTTCTTTTAACTTAGTTCACTGACTAGTTATAACACTTCAAAAAGAAGTGTGCTTGTGTATGCTGTGTGTGATGGGTGAAAGAGATGGGAGAGACACAGAGAGTGAGAGAGAGAGAGAGAGAGAGAGAGAGCACAAGTAGGTACAGGCATTCCTATTCATATGCTCGATGTATGGTGATTAATTGACAGCTGGAAGATTATCTTTATACAGTACATTCTGGTGACAGCTGAGGTTCTCAGATCACACAATAGGCATACAGCCCTATTCCTTTCCTGTTGGACTGACTGGATTTTTATATATTTCCTCTTTTCTCAGTTTAACTATTTATACATTGATTAATTTTTTTTGCTTGCTTCTTAGAGGTTAGGTCTGTGTGTGTAGCCCTTGTACTTGCTGTGATGACCAGGCTGACCTTGACTTTGGAGATATTCCTCATTTTGCACATAGAGTGCTGGAATTAAGGGTATGAACCACCATGCCTGTCATTTTATTGTTAACATATAAGATATTGACGGTTTTCCATGGGCTGCATTGAGAGAGCTGCCATGATGAAATTACTTTGAGATACCTCTTTCTGAGGTAGGGAGTTCAAGTATCTTCAGACTGGTGTTCATGTTCTTGGTCTTGCATACTGATATGAATAGAGAGTGAGACCTAACTAATGAATTTCCCGTTGGTGTATTCAACCAGTGGTTTTCACCTGTTCAGTTATATTTTGCTTCAGTGTAAAGGGACAGCATAAGAACTCATGCTCTAGCACAGCGGTGTGGTTGTGACTGGAATGGTTCCCTAGTGGCAATGGGGACATTCAGTGACCAGGAGTTGTTTCTGCTCCAGACAGAAAGCAAAGCATTGTACTGAATGCACTGTTTCCCCTATTCCGTTAATTAGAATTGTACAACAGGTACATCTACTTCTTCATTCCTATTTTATTTCTTGATTCAGCAAATTTAAAAGAACTTAGGACTGGTATTTATCTACAATCAAGTTTTATATTGAAACTTTTGTAATCTTGACATCCTTAAATATCTGTTTAAACCCACTTTCTTCTTTCTCTCCCTGGAGCAGTATTTTACTTTGTATTAGCAACTTCGATTCCCAAAATACTATTAATTTAATTGGGCATAAAAACCGCAAAGTTGTTCCATATCTGACCTAAAATTTGAAACACAAGAAATCAAATTCATTATTTAAGTGCTAATTCTGGCCTGTAGTAATCACATACTAAATGTCGTTCTCCTGCTCGGTGAATCCTAGGGACCCAGTTTCTTGCTGTCATAGTTTGTTCATAGCCTGAAACAAGAGCCTGACGTGATAACACATTTAGTTTCCCTTATACTTAGACTAATTGAAGTGATAAAGGGACAGGTGAAAGCTCATGAAATTGAATTGGGCATTACTTTTGAGCAATGTGAGTGTGTAATTATAGGCTATAAGAGTAACCATCTCTGCTTCATCTTCTTTCATAAACAAAACAGAAAAGCAATATATAATACTTAGTAAAGTAGACAATGGTTGAATCAATGGAAAACATCTGTTAGGAAGTAATGTTTACAACACTTCAGAGTATGTTGCCATGTGGCTTTTGTCCTTCAACTGTCTTTTTAAATATAGATTCATGCATTGATGTCATATGAGATACTTATATAGATTCATGAATATATTTTTAAAATAAAATTTTTTTTATTTCACATAGAAACACCAGTTTTTGGACTTTGTGAACACATCCTCCATGGAGGGATAACTGCCTTAATCTAGAGGCAGGAGAGAAGCCCTAGTCCCTACTTCACATGACCTGTCAGACCTACATGACCCCAACTGGATGGCACTACCCTACATATGGAATTTCGTGGGGTGAAGGGAGGGGAGGATGGTTAGAGTGCATGTGATAGGGCAGAAAGAAAAGGAAGGGAAGGCGAGAGGGAGGAAGGGAGGGAGGGAGGAAGACAGGGAAGGAGGGAAGAAGAGAGAGGGAACTGGGATCTACAGTAAAATACTAAATTAAATAATAAAAAAAAAAGCTTTGACTCCAAAATTTAAGTTCAAGGACAAGTTTCTGGGGAAAAGGATTTCTATTTTTGTTTCCAAAGAAAATGAAAAGATGTGGATTTCTTCCAGACTAATGTGGTTTTATCGAGCCAGACCACCTGAAACAGAGTACCAGGTACTCCTACATTCAAAACAGCTGGACAAAGCATCCTTACAGACTACAGCCAGTATTTCCGCATCTTCTTGGAATCCCCTGTGACAGTGCCCCTTACCAGCAGGAAGTATTTTGGAAAGAATGATGCCCAAATTCCCAAATATTGTCTATAAATGTTTGTTTTCACTTAAATGGACTTGGTAATATAAAATTAAAATAATGGAAAGAAACCCCAGTTTTTCTTCAGTTCTTCCACACAGTGTTACACTGCCACAAACAAGGCCATACGTCCTAATAGTACCAGACCCTTTAGTAGCCATTTTCTTTTCAACCACCACAGTTGGCCCCTCAGATTTTGAGACACCTTTACCCCATCTCATTTTGTAGGCTTGACTACATGCAAGTTGATGGTTTTATTGCTGAGTTGGTCTCTCAGTCCCTCCACTGGACAAGTCACGTCGTTCTAGAATATGGCAGGTTGAGATTCTGGATCCCCTATTACTAGTCTTAGCTGGTGTCACCCTTGTAGATTCCTGGGAGTTTCTATTGTCCTAAGTTTCTAGGTCATCCCTGACATATGTACCATAATCTACTCATCTCTCCTAGTACTCTCTTCCTCTACCCTCCACCCTAACCTAAACTTAAGTGCTTCCATGACCATTTGGTTTCAGTCCACTCATTAAATCGACTCTATTTCCCATTCCTAGAGAGATTCCTGAATATTGCCTACCCCACTCCATGTTACTTAGACTCTCTGGTTCTGTGAATGTAGCATGGTTATCCTTTCTTAATATGTTTGTTTTTCTGGGTCTCTGTTACCTCATTCCGGAAGATTTTTATCTAATTCTGTTTACCTGCAATTTCATGATATTTTTCTTTGTCTAAGCGCCGAGTGACACTCCATGGTGTAAATGTACCATATTCATTTATTGTTTCTTTTTATTGTTTCTAGTCTCGGACTCTTACTAATGAAGCTGCTACAACATAACTGGGCAAGTGTCTGGTGGTAGGATGGTGTCTTAGTGGTTTTTTTGCAGTGAAGAGATATCATGACCACAACATCTTTTATAAAGGAAACATTTAATTGGCATGGCTCACTTACACATTCAGAGGTTCAGTCCATTCTCATTATAGCAGGGGGAGCATGGTGGCACACAGGCAGAAGAGGTACTCAAGGAAGTGCTGAGAATCCTACACTTTGCAGGCCATAGGAAGTACTGAAAATCTGGGTGCTATCCTTGTTTAGGAAACCTCAAAGCTTGCCCCCACAGTGTCACACTGCCTCCAGCAGGTCCAAACACACTCCAACTCCAGAGAAGCCACATCTCCTAACAGTGCCACTACCTGTGAAATCAGGGGGGGCAGTTATATTCAAACACCGACTTTCCACTCACTAACCCTCAGAAATTTGTGACAATAACATAATGCAAAACGTGTATTGTTCAAATCTGAAAGTCCCCATAGTCTATCACAGAGTCTCAACAATGTTTTAAAGTCCAAATTTGCTTCTAAGATTCATGCAATCTAATACCTCTAATCTCTTATAAAAATCAATATCAAAATGCAGATCACATGCTTCTAATACATAATGGCACAAAATATACATTACCATTCCAAAAATAAATAAGGGAGCATAGTGAAGAAATACTCTACCAAAGCAAGACTGAAAATCAGCTGGGCAAACTTCAATCATACATCTCCCTGTGTGATCTCAAAACACTCTTCAGATTTCTAACTATGTTCAGGTTTGTTAACTGTAAGGCACTTCTCTATCTTGGGCTGGTTGCACTCCCTGAGAGTAGTTCTCTTTGGCAGGTATTCCTTGACACTGGCATCTCTAATAATTGGGTTCTCTAAGGCTATCCAGGCTTTACATTCATATTTTTTCACAATGGTCTCTGTACTAGGCCTCCATCCAGGAAAACCCCAGACTTTATTCCATAACTCCTTTCTTCAGTCCTGTAACTCACTGTGTAGTCTAGTTGGCCTCCAGGAGATCTGCTTGCTGGGATTGAGAGGACCCACTACTGGGATCCAAGTCAAGTTCTTATGTAAGAGATAAAGACACTGACAAAAGAGCCTGGAATTAGGCAGGTGGATAAAGAATTAGAAGTTGAGACTTTTAGTTCAGTGTTTCATTCTTCACTTGGATGCCAATCCTCTTTACTCTTTCTACTGCAAACACATGGGTACATTTTATTTTTATACATACACAGATGTTGAGTCAAAGTTATCAGATCTGTCTATGAATAAAAGAATCAAATGACACTAGACAAGTTCACGGAGAAACAGTGCCTGTGAAGTCCGAGTCTAGAACAATAAAGTAAGGAAAGGTAGAAAAAAGAAAGAAGCTATGTTCTTTCCATTTGGATGATAACTGTTAATATCAAGGACCAAGAATGGAGATCATATTAAGAAAATTATAATAGGGCTTAGCATGTATCTAACAGTGATCACAATCTCTGCATCTAATAAATGTAAAACGAAGCCCATTTAAATTATTAATAATGTATACTAAATGTATAGTACAGAGGAATTTTGTTAACCAGTCTAGAGACTTTTTTGTTTGTTTGTTTGTTTTTTGAGGTATGGTCTAAAACAGCCAAAGCTGGCTTCAAACTTGCACCAGTAGATGTCTGCAATGGTTTGAATAAGAATGGCCCATTGGCTTATGTTTCAACATTTGATGGAGAGTTGGTGGAACTCTTTAGAAAGTATTAGGATATGTGGTCTGTAACTGAGGTTAGTTGTGATGGTTTGAATGAGAATAATCCCTGTAGCTGATATATTTGAATGCATCGTCATCAATTGGTAGACTGTGAAAATTAGTAGGTGTGTCTTTGTTGGAGGTAGTTTGCCCGGGGGATGGCCTTTGAAGTGTCAAAATCCCATGGCAGGTCAAGTCTATCCCCATCCCCTGGCCCCTCCCCATTGTCTGAGTATCAATGTGTAAAATTCTGCTACTAGACGAAACCATCCTGAATGAAGGATCCCAGTCACAAAAAGAGGAACACAGTATTTACTCACTCATATATGGATTTTAGACCTAGATCAAAGGATCACCAGTCTATAATTCACACCACAAGAGGAACTAGGATACAAGGTGTATTCTAAGAGATTCATATAAAGTCCATCACAGAACTGGGAAGGGACAAGTACACCAGAGCTCAAGGGAAGTGGGGGGGGCAGCGAATGGAGAGAGAAGTAGGAGAAAACGAGGGGGCAGGAAGGAAAACATGTGTGACCAAGAAGATTGAGCCGGGTTAGGAAAAGAAGACAGGAAAGAGAGAGAGAGAGACAGAGACAGAGACAGAGAGACAGAGAAAACATAAAAGAGGGAGCCAATATTGGTTTGAAGATAAAATTGAACACAAAGAAAGGTCTAGAAAACTACAAGACTGCTCCTAACTAACAATTTGAGGTTCCGTGGAAAGGCTATCATAAATGCCCTTCCTGGAGAGTGAGATCAACAACTAACTTATCCATTGAGCCCTCAACTAATGCCTGATGGAAACAGGAGCAAACATCCATACATAAACACTGAGTCGAAATAGAACCCAGAAGCAGATGGAGAGGACAAGACATACAGACAGCTTACCTGAACAAGGAGGAGCTAACAGCCTATAGACTGATAGGTGGGAAGCCAGCATGGGACTGACTCAGGCCCCCATGAATATGGGTCTCAGCCAGAGGGACTGAGCAGTCTAAGAGACCTCAGACAGTGGAGCCAGGATGTATACCTGGTGCACAAAAGGTCTTTGCGAACATATCCCCCATGGAGTGATAACTTCCTTAATCTAGAGACAGGAGAGAAGCCCTAGTCCCTACTTCACATGACCTGTCAGATCTACATGACCCCAACTGAATGGCATTCCCCTACATATGGAATTGGGGTGGAGAATGGGAGGGTAGGGTAGTTAAAGTTCATGTGGGAGGGCAGAGTGGGCCAAATGAGGTAAGGCAGGAGGCAGGGAAGTAGGGAAGGAGTGAGGGAGGGAGAGGGAACTGGGTTCAACATGTAAAATAATAAATTAAATTAAAAAAAAAAAGCTTTGACTCCAAAATTTAAGTTCAAGGACAAGTTTCTGGGGAAAAAATTTTCTATTTTTGTTTCCACAGAAAATGAAAAGATGTGGATTCCTTCCAGAATAATGTGGTTTGATCACGCCAGACCGCCTGAAACAGAGTATGAGGTGATCCTACATTCAAAACAGCTGGATAATGCAGCCTTACAGACTACAGCCAGGATTTCTGAATCTTCTTATAATCCCCCATGACAGCACCCCTTATCAGCAGGAAGTAGTTTGGAAAGAACAACGCCCAAATTCCCAAATATTGTGTATAAATGTTTGTTTTCATTTAAATGGACTTTGTTTTATAAAATTAATTAAAAAAAAATAAAAAGAAAAAAGAAATAGAAAAAAAAAAGATTAAGGGTCTATGGAGATGGCACAGCCATTATGTGTGTTTTCTGGTTTTGCTCATGACCTGCGTTCAGTTCTCAGCACCCATACAGAAGTTTGCAATTGCCTTTGGTTTTAGGTCTGGACATCTATCCCTGCAGGCTCAAGAACATATGTGTTATACAAATATACACTCAGGCATACACATACAGATAAAATTAAATAAACCTTATCTCTTGTCTTGTTTTTGTCTCAAGTATTTTCTGCTTATTTATAAGTACCTTCTCAGCTTCTGAGATTCATGCTCTTTTTAAATGAAAATAATTGTAAATCCAATAAATGCACTTAGGCCTTATCCTGCTGCTCCTGTCTCTGGTCCACATTGAGAACACCCTTGTAGCTCTGATACACCCCCCACCCATCCCCACTGCCAGCCTACCCCCCACCCTGTGCCCTACCCCACCCACGGTCCTGCCGCTCTGGTTGAGCACTGGGACAGTGGGTGGAGCAAACAGTCCACCCTACTTTGGAGACTTCTCAGAGCAACTCTGAACAATGGAGACCTGACTATCCACGCGGGACCACCCGTAATTTCCACCTGATTGGTCTCTGACCCCACCTCCAGTCCTCTGCTAGAGTGCTGGACCCCTCCCAGAGATCTGCCTATCTCTGCAGGACCACTGTGAATACCTGCTGGAATCTTCTACAGGATCCTCATACTTGACCCCATCCCTGGGTCCCTGTCTGCGGAGAAACCGCCTAGAGAGCTTGCACCACACAGAGCTAAAGATATTGAATCTCAGATCCACATAAGCCCAACTGGGAAGTATCATAGAGAGAGGGGGAGACCCCACCAACACATACTGAAAGAAGTTATGGGAAGAAGGCAATGCAAGAAATCACCTAATAACAGAAAGACAAGCATGACACCACCAGAATCTAGGGAATCTACACCAACTAGAATGGAACACAACAACAAAGCAGAGGAAGCAGAAGGGAACGACTTAAAAATTAACATCATAAAAATGATAGAGGCCATCAAAGAAGATGTGAGAAAATCCCTTAAAAAATGGAGGAAAAAAACAAACAAAAAAGTGGAAGAAATGAACAAATTCCTTAAGGAAAGTACAGAAAGAAAATAAAAGAATAATTAAGTAGGTGAAGGAAAAAGTTCAAAACTTAAAAACTGAAGTGGAGAAAATAAAGGCAACACAAACTGAAGGAATGCTGGAAATTGAAAAACTGGGCAAAAAATTGGCAAATATAGACACAAGCATAAACAACAGAATTCAAGATATGGCAGAGAGAATCTCAGGCGCAGAAAATAAACTAGAAGAAATAGATTCACCGACCAAAGAAAATCATAAATCCAACAAATCCTTAACACAAAACATCCAGGAAATATGGGACACCATGGAAAGGCCAAACCTAAGAAGAATATCCATAGAGAAATGTGAGGAAGCCCAGCTCAAAAGTGCCGCAAACATATTCAACAAAATCATAAAGGAAAACTTTCCAAATCTGAAGAAGGACATGCCCATGAAAATACAAGAAGCATACTGAACCTCAAATAGTCTGGACCAAAGAAAAAAGACCGCTCGACATATAATAATCAAAACACCAGAAGATCCCAGTTAGATCTTCTCAAATATAAAAAAAAAAAAAAAAAACAACAGGATGCCGCCCTAGGCTACTATATCCAGCAAAACTCTCAATCACTATAGATGGAGAAAACAAGATACTTAATGACAAAATAAGATTTTCCCAATATGTATCTACAAATATAGCCCTACAGAAAGTATTGGAAGGAAAACTCCAACCCAAGGAAGGTAACTATGCCCACAAAATGTAGGCAAGAGATAATACAACCACACCAGAAACCAATGGTAAAGTAGAACTAATATATTCACAATGCCACTGACAACAACAAACCTAAATCAAACAAGCATCAACAATCAATGGTCCTTACTCACCCTCAACATTAATGGTCTTAACTCACCTATAAATAGACACAGGGTAACAGAATGGATACGAAGACAATGAAGACAATCCATTCATCTGCTACATACAAAAAACATATCTAAGCTTCAAAGATAGACATTACCTCAGAGTAAAGGGTTGGGAAAAGATTTTCCAATAAAATGGAAATAAGAAGCAAGCAGGCATAACTAAACTAGTATCTAACAAGTTAGACTTCAAACCAAAATTAGTCAAAAGAGATGAAGACCGTCATTTCATATTCATTGCAGGAGAAATCCATCAACACAAAGACTCAGTTCTGAACATCTATGCCCCTAATACAAAGTTACCCACATTCGTAAAAGAACCACTACTAAATTTCAAAGCTCATATAAAACCTCACACACTTATAGTGGGAGACTTCAATACACCACTCTCAAAACTAGACAGGACCAAAAATCAGAAACTCAACAAAGAAACAAAAGAATTAACAGAAGTTATGTCTCAACTGGGGTTAACAGACATCTATATAACATTCCATCCAAAGACAAAAGAACATACCTTCTTCTCTGCTCCACAGGGAACCTTATCTAAAATCGACCACATACTAGGTGACATAAGAAACCTCTACAGATAGAAGAGAATAAGAAGAGTCCCCTGTATTTTATCAGACCACCATGCTTTAAAATTGGAATTCAACAACAACACAAATATCAGAAAACCTGCAAACACATGGAAACTGAGCAATGTGCAATTGCAACACTCCTGGGTCAAAGAAGAAATAAAGAAAGAAATTAAAGACTTTCTAATATTAAACAAGAATGAGGATACAACATTCCTGAACTTATGGAACACCTTGAAAGCAGTGCTACGAGGGAAGTTCATTGCACTAAGTGCCCATATGAAGAAAATAGAAGATACTCACATAAGAGAATTAACAGCACAACTGAAAGCCTTAGAACAGAGAGAATCAAACTCACCTCATAGGAGTAGATGCCAGAAAACAATCAACTTGAGGGCTGAAATCAACAAAATAGAAACCGGGAAAACAATACAAACAATCAATGCAAAGAAGAGTTGGTTTTTTTGAGAAAAGCAACAAGATAGTCAAAACTTTATCCAAATTGATGAAAAAGCAGAGAGAGAACATGCAAATTAACAAAATCAGAAACGAAGAGGGGAACATAACAACGGACACAGAGGAAATCCAGACAAATTTCAGGTCATACTTTGAAAATCTGGAGTACACAAAAATTGAAAACTCAAAGGAAATGGACAAATTTCTGGTAACTATCACTTACCAAAATTAAATCAAGAGCAGTCAAACAACTTAATTAGACCTATAACCCGCAATGAAATAGAAGCAGTTATAGAAAGCCTTCCAACCAAAAAAAGTCCAGGGCCAGATGGATTCAGTGCAGAATTCTACCAGACATTCAAGGAAGAACTACTCCTCAAACTGTTCCACAAGATAGAAACAGAAGGTTCATTGCCAAACTCTGTTTATGAGGCCACAGTAACCTTGGTACCCAAGCCTCACAAAGTCACAATTAAGAAAGAAATCTACAGAAAAATATCCCTGATGAACGTCGATGCAAAAATACTCAATAAAATAATGGCAAACCGAATTCAACAGTACATCAGGGACATCATCTACCATGACCAATTAGGCTTCGAACCTGGAATGCAGGGATGGGTTAACATATGAAAATCTATCAGCGTGATCCACCATATAAACAAACACAAAAAGAAAAAAACATATGATTATCTCCCTAGATGCTAAAAAAGCCTTAGACAAAATTCAACAACTTTTTATGATAAAAGTCTTGGAGAGGTCAGGGTTAACAAGAACATAGCTAAACACAATAAGAGCAAAATACAGTAAATCAACTACCAACATCAAACGGAATGGAGAGAAACTTAAGCCAATTCCTCTAATATCAGGAACAAGACAAGTCTGTCCTCTCTCTCCATATCTGCTCAATATCGTACTAGATGTTCTAGCTAATGCTAGATCAAGGGGATCCAAATTGGAAAGGAAGAAGTCAAACTGTCTCTATTTGCAGATGATATTATAGTTTACATAAGCGACCCAATAATCTCTACCAGGGAACTCCTATAGCTAATAAACACATTCAGCAAACTAGAAGGATACAAGATAAACTCAAAAAAAAAATCAGTAGCCCCACTTTTTTCAGACAACAAAGAAACAGAGAAAGAAATCAGAGAAACATCATGCTTTACAATAGCCACAAGCAACATAAAGTATCTTAGGGTAACGCTTACCAAACAAGTAAAAGACCTATATAGTAAGAACTTTGTGGCTCTAAAGAATTATATTAAAGAAAATCCAGAAAATGGAAAGATCTCCAATGCTCTTGGATAGGTAGGATAAACATAGTAAAAATGGCAATCTTGCCAAAAGCAATCTACAGATTCAATGCAATCCCCATTAAATTCCCACCACAATTCTTCACCGACCTTGAAAGGATAATAATCAACTTTATATGGAAAAACAAAAACCCAAAGATAGCCAAAACAACCCTATTCAATAAAAGAACTTCAGGAGGCATCACCATTCCTGACTTTAAGCTTTACTACAGAGCAACAGTTCTGAAAACAGCCTGGTATTGACATAAAAATAGACAGGTAGACCAATGGAATCTAATTGAAAATCCTGATATTAAACCACGCAACTATGAACACCTGATTATCGACAAAACAGCTAAAATTATACAAAGGGTCAAGGACATCCTCTTCAACAAGTGGTGCTGGCACAATTGGATGAGGGTGTGTAGAAAACTGCAGATAGACCCAAGTCTGTCACCATGCAAAAAACTCAAGTCCAAATCGATCAAGGACCTTAACATCAATCCAACCACATTGAACCTCTTAGAAGGGAAAGTAGGAGGTACCCTTGGACAAATTGGTATAGGAGACATCTTCCTGAACATAACTCCAGGGGAACAGACACTGAGAGAAACAATTAATAAATGGGACCTCTTCAAACTTAGAAGCTTCTTTAACACAAAGGACACAGTGGATCAGACCAAACGGCAGCCCACAGACTGGGAAAAGATTTTCACCTATCCTATATCCAACAAAGGACTGATCTCCAAAATATAAAAAGAACTCAAGATACTAGTCAACAAAACAAAAAATAACCCTATTAAAAAATGGGGTATAGAAATGAAGAAAGAATTCTCAATAGAGGAAATAAAAAAGGCTGAAAGACACTTCAGAAAATGCTCCACATCCTTAGCTATCAGGGAAATGCACATCAAAACAACTTTGAGATAGCATCTTACTCCTGCCAGAATGGCTAAAATTAGAAACACCAATGATGACTCATGTTGGAGAGGATGCAGAGAAAGTGGAACACTCCTCCACTGCTGGTGGGAGTGCAGACTCATACAGCCATTTTGGAGATCAGTATGGCGGTTCCTCAGGAAAATGGGAATTAGTTTACCACAGGACACCACAATCCCCCTCTTAGGCATATACCCAAAGGATTCAAATCCATACAACAAAGACATCTGTTCAACTATGTTCATAGCAGCACTATTTGTAATAGCAAGAACCTGGAAGCAAGCTAGATGCCCCTTAATTTAAGAATGATTAATGAAGATGTGGCACATCTACACGAAGAAATACTATTCTGCAGAAAAAAATAATGGTATGTTGAAATTCGCAGGCAAGTGGATGGCACTTGAAGAAACCATCCTAAATGAGGTAACCCAGTTGGAAAAAGACTAAGACAGTATGTACTCACTCATATACGGATTTTAGACATAGATCAAAGGATAACCAGCCTTTAACTCACATCAGCAGAAGATCTAGGATACAAGGTGTATTCTAAGAGATTCATATAAAGTCCCTCACAGAATTGGGAAGGGACAAGTCCCCCATAGCTCAGGGGAAGTGGGGGGCATCGAATGGAGAGAGAAGTGGGAGAAAATGAGGGGGAGGAAAGGAAAACTTGTGCGACCAGGGAGATTGAGCCTTTTTAGGAATAGAAGACAGGAAAGAGAGAGAGAGAGAGAGAGAGAGAGATAGACACAGAGTGACAGAGAGAACATAAAAGAGGGAGCCAATATTGTTTTGAAGATAAAACTGAACATAAAGAAAGGTCTAGAGAACTACAAGACTGCTCCCAACTAACAACATGAGCTTCCGTGGAAAGGCTATCATAAATGCCCTTACTGGAGAACTACTTATCCATTTAGACCACAACTAATGCCTGTTGGAAACAGGAGCAAACACCCATACATAAACACTGACTCGAACTAGAAACCTGATGCAGATGGAGAGGACAAGACCAGGTGGCAGAAACACATACAAACTTACCTGAACAAGGAGGAGCTAACAGCCACTAGACTGATAGCTGGGAAGCCAGCATGGGACTGACTCAGGCCCCCCTGAATATGGGTCTCAGGCAGAAGGACTGAGCAGTCTAAGAGACCTCAGACAGTGGAGCCAGGATGTATCCCTGGAGCACAAAAGGACTTTGAGAACACATTCTCCATGGAGGGATAACTGCCTTAACCTAGAGACAGGTGAGAAGCCCTAGTCCCTACTTCAAATGACCTGTCAGATTTACATAACCCCAACTGGATGGCATTCCCCTACATATGGAATTGGGGTGGGGGGAGGGGAGGGTGTTTAAAGTGTATGTGGGAGGGCAAAGAGGGTAAAAGGGGAGGGAAGGAGGGAGATAGCGAGGGATAAAGGGAGTAAGAGAGGGTGGGAGGGAGAGAGGGAGAGGGAACTGGAACTGACATGTAAAATAATAACTTAAATTTTAAAAAAAATTGCTTTTACTCCAAAATTTAAGATCAAGGACAAGTTTCTGGGGAAAAGGATTTCTATTTTTGTTTCCACAGAAAATGAAAAGATGTGGATTCCTTCCAGACTAATGTGGTTTCCTCAAGCCAGACTGCCTGAAACAGAGTATGAGGTGATCCTACATTCAACACAGCTGGACAAAACATCCTTACATACTAAAGCTAGGATTTCTGCATCTTGTTCGAATCCCCCATGACAACGCCCCTCACCAGCAGGAAGTAGTTTGGAAAGAACAACGCCCAAATTCCCAAATATTGTGTAAATGTTTGTTTTCATTTAAATGGACTTTGTTATATAAAGTAAATTTTAAAAAAATTAAAAAAATATATAAGAATAAATTAATGTAAAGTCAGGCATTTGTGGCATACACCTTTATTCCCCGCAGTTGAGAGAAAGAAGCAAGCAAATACTCCTGGATCCCAGGGTAGCCTAATCTACAGAGCTATTTCCAGGACTGTCAGAGCCACACAAAGAAACCCTGCCTCAAAAATTAAAACAAAAACAAAAACAAAAAAACAACAAAAAATTGTAACAGAATATATAATGATGAAGAATTAAACATTTTAGTCAGTAAGTCAGCAAACCTTTAAGACAAAGTAAAAAGAAGAGTCAACCAGGAAAATACTACAACAAAATTGCAGGAATTAACACATAATTCTCAATAAACCCCTAAATTTAAATACTCATCATTTCCTAATTCAAATACCACTGAATACTAATTCTGAAAGGGTTAAACTAAAAAAGGGACCAGACCCTCACTTGGACCCCTGCATTATCAGCCTTGACAGGCTACAGAAAAGATATGGAAGCCTCAGAATCAGGACATGACACAAAGAAACTTCGGATCCCCTGGCCTCCCAGAGACTGTAGCCAAACCTGGACACAAAGAAACTTCAGATCTCCTGGCCTCCCAGAGCCTATGGTCAAACCTGGATACAAAGAAACTCCAGACATCACCTTTAGCCTCCTAAATACTTGGTTCTGGAAACTGTTTGGCCATAAAAGAAAATCTGGGGTAGACCAAAGCCTTCCCTGTGGTATCCAGGATACATTTGGAAACACTGTTTGTATCTATGAACAATGGGTCACCTGCAAGTAACAACACAACGGTATAGAAACCAGAGAATGTTCCCTAACAGCATTAACTAATGATAGTAATTGGTACAAAGGTATTTCATTTCAATAATATGACTTTGAGAAATTCCCCTGATTGTTTCCTAAATGTCAATCAGTCAGAAACCAATCCATACCTAGTGATGTATTCCTGTTAATTTTGCCTTTAAAAACCTGACAGTAAACAGTAAACTGTCAGAAATGGTGATTCCTTCAGAAGTTCCTTTATTTTAAAGGGCTGCTTTGGGTATCCTGTTTTTTGTTTGTTTGGTTATTTTTGATTTTGGTTTTCCATATAAAGTTGAGTATTGTCCTTTCAAGGTTTGTGCTGGCATTTTGATTGTGATTGCATTGAATCTGTAGGTTGCTTTTGGCAAGATTGCCATTTTTAATAGGTTGCTCCTACTTATCCAAGAGCATGAGAGATCTTTCCATTTTCTGGTATCTTCTTTAATTTCTTTCTTCAATTACTCAAAATTCTTGTCATTCATGTGTTTCACCTGTTTGGTTAGATACGCCCCAAGATATTTCTTGGTCTTTGTGTCTTTTGTAAAGGGTGTTGTTTCTCTAATTTCTTTTCATCCACTTTGTTGTCTATTTATAGTAGAGCTCCTAATTTTTTTTTTTAAGTTAGTCTTCTATACAGCCACTTTGCTGAAAATGTTTATCAGATGGAAGGTATTCCCTGATAGAAGTCTTTGGATCACTTATGTAAACTATCAAATCATTTAAAATTGTGTAAGTTTACTCCTTCCTTCCCAATTTGTATCTGCTTCATCTCCTCTTCTTGTCTTATTGCCATAGCAAGAATTTCAATTACAATATTGAAGAGATATGGAAAGAGTTGACAACCTTGTCTTGTTCCTGAAACCCCATTGAGTTTCTCTCAATTTAGTTTACTGTATATTGCCTTTATTATGTTTTGGAATATTCCTGTTATCCCTGGTTCTCTAAGACCTTCCTCATGAATGGGGTGGTGGATTTTTTTGAAGACATTTTTAGCATCAAGTGGGATGATCATGTGGTTTTCCTTTTCAGTTTATGTGGTTGATTATATTGTTGGATTTTCATTTGTTAATCCATCCTTTCATCTCTGGGAAGATGCTTACTTGATCATGGTTGATCACTTCTCTCATGTGTTCTTGGATTTGATTTGCCAGTATTTTATTGAGTATTTTTGCATCAATGTTCATGAGGCAGACTGCTGTGTAATTCTCTTTCTTAGTTCTGTCTTTGTGTGAATTGGGTATGAAGGTAATTGTAGCCTCATAAAAAGAGTTTGGTAATGACCCTTCTGCTTCTACTGTGTGGAACAATTTGGGAAGTATTAGTTTTTGCTCTTCTTTGAATTTCTATTAGAATTCTGCACAGAAACTGTCTTGCCTTGGGCTTGTTTTTGTTGTGAAATCTTGGTGAATGACTCTATTGCATTATGGGTTCTAGTTCGATTTAAGTTGCTCATTTGTTATTGATTTAATTTTGTTATCCATAAAACTGTCCATTTCCTTTAAATTTTCCAATGCTTTCCTCAATGTCTGTTACTATAATCCCTTTTTCCTTTCTGATATTGTTAGTTTGCATGTTCTCTCTCTGCCTTTTGATTAGGATGGATATAGGTTTGTCCATCTTGTTGACTTTCTCATAGTACCAACTCTTTGTTTCCTTTGTTTCACTTTATTGATTTCAGCACTCAGTTTGATTATTTCCTGTCATCTACTAATCCTGGGTGAGTTTTCTTCTTTTTATTCTAGAGCTTTCAGGAGTCCTCTTAATTCTCTAGTGTGGCTATTATCTAGTTTCCTCATATCGGCACTTACTACTATGAACATTCCTCTTAGCACTGTTTTAAAGTATCCCATAGGTTTGTGTATGTTGTGCCTTCATTTTCATTGAATTCTAGGAAGTATTTTAATTCGTTCTGCATTTCTTCCTTTATCCAGGAGTGGTGCAGTTGAGCATTGTTCAATTTCCATTAGTTTGTAGGGTTTCTGCAACTTGAGTTGTTACTGAGTTAGAATTTTAAGGCATGTGTTCTGGTAAGATACCGGGGTTATTCCAATATTTTGTGTCTGCTAAGGTTTGCTTTATTACCATGTATGTGGTTGATTTTAAAGAACATCCTATGTGGTGATGCGAAGATATATTCTTTTTGTTTGATGGAATGTTCTACAGATGTCTAGTAAGCCTTATTGTGTCAAAGCTTCTTTTGGTTCCTTTGTTTCTTCGCTAAGTTTCTGTCTGTTATCCCTGTCCAGAGGTAAGAATGGGCTGTTGAAGTCACCCACCATAGGTGTATGGGGTGTAATGTATGATATGAGTTTTAGTAATTCTCCTTTTATGATTGTGGGTGCCCTTGTACTTAGGGCAAAAATGCCTAGAACTGAGACATCTTAATGGATTTCTCCTGTGATGAATAGGAAATGACCTTCTTCATATCTTTTAATTAATTTCAGTTTGTAATCCAGTTTGTTCGATAATAAGATAGCTACCCCATCTTGTTTCTTGGGGCTATTTGATTTGAAAATCTTTTTCCAATTCTTAAATCTCAGGTAACATCTGTATTTGAAGTAGAGGTGTGTTCTTGTATCCTGCAGAATGATGGTCTCTGTCTTCATATACTTTCTCTTAGCCTGTGTCTTCTTACAGTGAGTTAAGACCATTGATATTAAGAAATATTAATGGCCATTGATTGTTGATTCTTGTTTGTTTTGGATTTTTTTGGTGGTGGTATTGTGTGTGAATCCCCTCCCCCAATTTTTCCTTTTGGCAATGTGTGATTATCTATTGCCTGTGTTTTTGTGAGTGTAGTTAACTTCCTTGGGTTGGATTTTCCTTCCAGAACTTTCAGTAGGGCTGGATTGGTGGATATGTAATGTGTAAATCTGGTTTAGTCATGGAATATGTTCTTTTCTCCATCTATACTGATTCATAGTTTTGCTGGCTATAGTAGCCATCCATGGCCTCTTAAAGATTGCAGAACATCTATCCAGGACCTTCAGGCCTTCAGAGTTTCCATGGAGAAGTCAGGTGTAAATCTGATAGGTCTGCCTATATTATTACTTGGACTTTTCCCTTCACTGCACCCAAAATTCTTCCTTTTTTGTGCATGCTTTGTGTTTGGATTGTTATGTGGCTATGGATCTTTTTTGTTTGATCCCATATATTTGGTATTTGGTAAGCTTCTTGTTCTTTCATAGGCATGTCCTTCTTCAGATTGGGAAAGTTTAATTCTTTGAATTTGCTGAATATGATTGTGTTCTGCAATACAGAGCCAGCTTCCTTTCCTTCTTCTATCCCTATGTTTCTTAGCTTTGGTCTTTTCATGGTTCTCCATATTTCCTGGATATTTTTGTTAAGGATTTGTGAGTTTTAACAATTTTTTTTTTTACTTGATGAATCTATTTCCTCTAGTTTATCTTTGCCTGAGATTCTCTCTTTTGTCTCATATATTCTGTTCATTTTACTTGCATTTATAGTTCCTGATCATATACTCAGGATTTCTATTTCCAGTATTCCCTCAGTTTGTGTTTTCTTTATTGTCCTATTTCAGTTTTCAGGTCTTGAACTGTTTGAATTTTTTCATTGATCTTTTTGGTTGCTTTTTCTTGGCTTTCCATGCTTACTTTAAGAAATTTATTGGTTTATTGAATTTTTTTTTGGTTTATTTTTTCTTCCATTTCTTTAAGAGATTTTTCTCATATCCTCTATGAGGACCTCTATCATTATCATGAATTTGTTTTTATGGTCATTCTCTTCTGCTTCAGCTGTGTTGTGACGTTCAGGTCTTGCTTGGTATAGAATCCCTATACTCCGGTAATGTCACAGAAGTATTTCTGTTGTTGGAAGTATTATGATACTGTCAACTTCCAACCTCTTCTTCCAGAGGTAGAAGTATGGTCTTTCCCTCTCCTTGTGGTTATGGGTTCAAGGCTCTATCCTCTCCTCACTAATAGAGGGTACAGTAGCTATACAGGAATGACAGCTGATGCTGGATGCTTTGCTCTGTTCCAGGTCACCCACCACCCACCCTTTACCCTAGGGTGTAGGGGTAAGACAGTAATGGCAGCTGTTACTGTATGTTGTTCTGTCTCTGAGTCTCTCTGGCTAATTCAGTGTCAGTAACTGTCTAGCTGCTCTAGGTGCAGGGACTCAAAGAGGGAGGCTGGGCTGGATGATCCACCCACTACTGACCTCTCTACCCCATGGTGGAGTGGCAAGACAAGAATGGCAGCTGATGGACAATGCTTTCTTCTGCTTCTGGGCGTCTCTGAAGGATTCAGTGGCAGGAAGTGTATGTAAGCCATTGGTGAGGGGTCTTGAAGGGGGAGATGACATAGTATTTTTAAATAACTTAGTATGTGCTAAGTTGATGCACTCCCCAAAATAATCACACCAAAATGTAGGATATTGTAGCTGTATGGGATTTCATTCATTTCCAGGGAATGATTAGTTAAAAATGTGAACGAGGGGCTGGAGAGATGGATCATCAGATAAGAGTGCTAGCTACTCTTCCAGAGGACCTGAGTTTGATTATCATAATTTAGAAGACAGTTCACAACCAGTCCAGGGAATATAATATCTACTTCTAGCTGCTGTAGGTACTGCATTGAAAAGGTCACAGAAAATACATGCAGGAAAAATACCCACTGGCATGACAATAACATAAAAACATTTTTTTAAAAGAATGTAATGTGAATTATACACTCAATGTCCCAGGTTCAAATCCTAGCTCTACTTTGAATGGTAATGTAGGCAAGGTACTTATTCTCTCTAGGCTTCGATTACACTTTGTATACAGGTTGAATAGTGGACCTATTGAACTTACTATAAAACTCAATATATGAAATTTCTTATGGCATGTGAACCAAGCCCTAGTCAAGTACTTATAATTATGAGTCAAAAATACAATGGAATCTGTATTTACAAGCACTAAGGATCTGGGTTATGAACACTCATTATCAGACAGAAATCCTATTCAAACCAAGGGAACAAATTTAGAAACTGCACTAAACTGAAGGTGTGCACTCTTGAAACCCATGGTTCAAAAGAATAATTATAAGCATGTTCATGGGGAATTTATAGTTGCAGAACTTTTGTACTGAGGGAGTCTCCTCAGTCAGATACTTCAGTCCTGTGTCTGGCCTTTTTGAGGGGAATAGGATCTCTGCCATTCTCTTCAGTTGAATTTATTTGATGTCCTGTCTTCATTTAACCTCTTAAGTCTAGTTTTGACAAGAAGTTAGCTTAATGAGTTTAGGGGAATCTTTCCCTCTCTATTAAGTTTGTCACCCTTTGCTTTTGGAATTGAGTCCTTGTTCTGTTTTCCTCAAAGCCCTGTTTGAGAGCACTACTGTATACCATGGTGTTGCTACTGGAAGACATACTAGACTCCTGAAAAAAAAATCTGAAAATGGATGCTAAGTACTTACTCTCCTAAAATAAAGATGCCTTAAGTGTTCATACTTTACACTAATTTTTGTGAGTTTGTGTGAGGGGGTTTAAAAATTCCTCAAATACTTTGTATATCTGTATAAGAACATTGCTAGATGCAGTTAGTAAATACAATACATACGCAAAATGTTTGGTTTAGAAAGGAACTCTTACCATTGAGTTATCCCTTCATTTTGCTTATCCCTTCATTTTGCTTATCTCTTGATTTTGCCTATTGGCTATAATACCCAGGTATATGCTATGTTTGAATTGGAGACCCATTCCTCTTTAGTGTGGTGGCGTTAATATCTACTATAACCATTTTAACTAAATTGTAATATAATACCTTATCAAGTGCCAGGATAACTTTGTCTTCAAGACAGGTATCTCTTGTCTTTTAAGCCTTTCATGATATCCAAAGTAGAGCAAGTACCTCTTACCAAGATCCTATCTCACCCTGGGCTTATCAACAGCTCTCACATGTTGCTACTTACTTTCCTCCCTGTCTTCTCTGTGGTATTATGGTTCATTGATGCTAGGGATTATTTACTACTCAAACTTCTTTTTCCATATTGGAATTGTTACCTCCTAGCCCAATTGCTGAATCCCGTACCTATATTTTAAAAATGACTAGTAACTTCTGTGGTGGTTTGAATAAAAATGGTTCTCATAGGCTCATAGGGAGTGGCACTATTTGAAAAAATTAACAGGTGTGGCCTTGTTGGAGGAAGTGAGTCCCTGGGGAATGGGCTTTGAGGTTTTAGAAGCCAAGTCAGGCCAGAGTCTCTTTCTGTTCCTACTACTTCTGTAGGCAGATGTCGAACACATCTGCCTGTGTGCCACCATACTTCCCACCATGATGACAATGGACTGAATATCTGAAATTGTAATCAGGGCTTAATTAAATGTGTTCCTTTATAACAGTTACTATTGTCATGGGGTCTCTTCACAGCAATAGAACACTGAGTAAAAAATTTGCTTTATATGGAGGTTTGATGTAGTATCTGGTAAAGGGTAGGGTTACACAAATGTTTGGAAACAAACTTAATGTCAAAGGCCTGAACAGATGACCATTGCACCACCTGGGGTTGTTAGAAATATAGGCTTTTATGGGTCTACTTGTGATATTGATGGGATCCTCAGTGTGATACCTGCATACATGAAGATTTAAGAAATACTAGAGGTGAGTACCCCCCCCCCCCCCCCCCGCCCCCCAAATAAACACATTCGATATGTGTTCCACCTTTTAAAGCTGGATATTCATTTTGTCAGAAGGGGATAGATTTTAAGAGAGGGGGTTTAAACAAAAAACCCCCCCCCCCTCCTTGAAACAGGTAGTTGCCTTGCCTAACCAGGCAGACACACCACAGCTTGTAAGACATTTGTGTCTGCCCTACATCTACTTTTATATCCCCTGTGGCCCTGAGACAACTGCTCATCTCCTGCCTATTCCCTCACATTACATTCCCACAGAGCCCCCTCCCTACCAGGCCCTCTATTATGTTCTCACGCAAGCCTGGGACTCTGGGCCTTCCCTGTTTTTTCATTTGTGCATTCCTTTAGTCCGATGTTGCAAGGTTCAGGTGGCACCTGTTAGCCCTGCAGTCCCAGCAATTTGCAGAAAGCTTGTTTCACTCCTTCATTTAACAAAATTTCTCTTGCCTTAGTTTGTTAAGAGCTATTGTACAAGGACAGGGATCAGAAGGATGGTCTGCTACAGGAAGCTATTTGGCGGTACACTTCTGGACACTATTTTGTGGTACACTTTTGGGCAGAACTAGGATCTGGCAGATCCTCTGCTGCTGGACACTATTTGGTGGTACACCTCCAGGCGTCACTACCACAAGCTGAAATCTACAATTAAAACATCAACGTTCAAGGACAGCAGAAATACACCTAAGGTAATTGTAACATCCTTTGCAATTTAAGCTAATATAATACCTGAAAAAAATTGTTACATACCTATGGCAGATGATTTTACAATGGAGGATTTTAGGAATTCTTTTACTTCATATATAGAAAGAATTTTAGCAGAAGAAAATTATGACTTGACCAATATGTACATTTATTTTGTTATATCAATGGGTTTTATAATTAACATGATATTCTTAAAGAAATGGTTTGAGATTAGAACAAACAATAAGGAACTTGTACAAACCATAGGAGACTTAGTAACAAGGATTCAAAATATAGAATGCTTAGAAAAAAAACATTCAGAATATTGAAGATGGCATTGGAGAGATGACAGGTAGAATACAAAACATGCAACATAAAAATGACCAAGTAGAAAACAGAATTTGTTCTATGTCTGATGCCTCAATAACCAAAACAGAGACAATGCAATGCATTAACATGCTAGGAGAAACAGCTTGTTCCTGATCAGAGGAAGCTGCTGATAAGTATAAAAAACTGGAACATCAGATAGAAAGACTAGATGATAGAATCTCTTCCATGTCTGAGGATAATGTCAATCTAGCAGATAGAACATTGTTTCTGGAAGGCAGTTTACATGCCATTCAGAAATTACCCAAGGATGAGAATATTAAAAACATGGAATCATTGTATTTGGAGAAAGTAAGAAACTGAGTGATGCAATGAAGTCTCTAGAAAGTTATTTGATGCAAGAAGTTCAGACACTCAAAGAAACAATGGGAAATAGATTTCAGGCTTTAGAAGACCTTCAATCTGATACATCAGAAGAAGAACTACAGGTAACAGGGCATGAAAAAGACATAAAATTTTCCACACCTTTTAGAATCAGGGGAGTTTTCCTGTAGAAGTTAATGAAAAACCAGCAAGGAAAATCACCCAAAAAAAGGTGCCATTGCCTATCAATGGGAACCAATACGTATGAAAGATTCTAAAGGTATAAAGGAAGCAGTAGTCTCTTATGGCATGCACTCACCATATGTGAAGCAATTAACAGAATCATGGGCAAGGAATAACAAGGTAAACCCTAAGGATTGGGATCAATTAATATCAGCTGTCCTTGAAAACTCCTCTCAATTAGAATGGAGGGCTTTATGGACCGAGGAAGCAAAAGCTCTTGAAGTTCAGGGCTTAAAGAATGGTTATAAAGCTGCCAAAGATAAAATTGTAAATTTTGGCAAACCTCTATAAGCAGTCAAAGGCCTAGATTGATAGTTATGATGAATAAAAGATTGTTTGATGGGATAGTTGACACAGGGACTAACTTAACTATCATAACTAATAAATCTTGGCCTCGAAGTTGGCCCCTGTATGAGGTAAATGTTCATTTCTTAGGGATTGGAACCCTGACTCAGGTAAAACAGAGCACAAGATGGATTGAATTATAGGACCAGAAGGACAGAGAGGAAGGTTGAGACCATTTGTGGCTGATGTAGTGATAAATTTATGGGGTTGTGATCTATTACAGCAATGGAATACACAGATTAACATTCCTCCACTATTAGATAGGAAACATAAACGACCTCATGATGATGGAAAAATATTATAAAGTAGTATACAACACAGACACCAAATATCAAGGCTGTACAAAATAAAATACAAGCGCTGAACAAACAGAGAAACCAAAAGCCCTACCCTTACAATGGCTAACAGACTAACCTGTCTGGGTAGGGCAATGAGCTATTACCTCTGAGAAGTTAGAGGCTTTAGAAAGCCTGGTTCTGGAACAGCTAAATGCTGGACATATCGAGGAATCAACCATCCCTTGGAATTCTCCTGTATTTGTTATCAAAAAGAAATCTGGTAAATGGAGAATGTTTACAGACATGAGAGCCATCAATAAAGTTTTCCATCTAATGGGCTCTCTGCAGCCTGGAATGCCCATGCATTCTTTGATACCTGAAGAATGGCCTATTATATTTATTGATTTAAAGGATTGCTTCTTCACTATAATTTTTCAAGTATGAGATAAAGAGAAATTTGCCTTCACGGTACCTAATTACAATAATTCTCAATGGTGAAGAGATATCAATGGGAGGTTTTGCCACAGGGAATGCTAAATAGCCCCACCCTGTGTCAATATTTTATACAAAAACTACTAGAAATGATTTGTAAACAGTTTCCACAATCCATGGTCTACCCTTACAAGGATGATATATTGTTAGCTGACTCTAAAGGACAAATATTAGAAAAATGTTTGAGAAAGTAAAGGAAGTTTTACCTTGCTGGGGATAAAAATTGCACTTGAAAAAATACAAAAAGGAGAGTCTATCAACTACTTAGGATATAAAATATGTCTACAGAAAATTCGACCACAAAAAGTTCAGATCAGGAGAGATCGCTACCAGATTCTTAATGATCTTCAAAAATTACTAGGAAAGATTGTTGCCTTTCCCTATAGCATACCTTAAAACTTGAAAATTTTACATTAATATTGATGTTTAACTTTTCCACAAGGAATAATAACAATTCCTAACAGCAATCTTTGAACTCTCCGGAAAGAAGACGGGGCCCCACATCATCATTTCCACTTGACTGAACACAACAACCTAAAACCAGTTTGAGACTGTTTTGCTTGCGACAACTCATGACTAGCAAGCTGTAATTGTATACACCCTGGCCAGAGTTTCAAATAGAACTAAAGTCAAACATGTCCTGCCACACAGTGACTAGCTACATATTACACAGACAGTTCTGTTGAGAAATTTGGTTGCTAAAAATTTTCTTCCTACAGGATCCCATGAAGGAGACACTGGTGTGTAAGACTAAGAGTCTGAAGAGCCAGCCATCGTGAGAACTTGATTACTTATATGGACACTTGGAATTGACCCCAAAACATCCAGAAATGTACGACACCATGAAAAGGCCAAACCTAAGAATAGTAGGCATAGAGGAAGGCTAAGAAGACCAGCTCAAAGGTACAGAAAAGATATTCAACAAAATCATTGAGGAAAACTTTCCCAATCTAAAAAAGGACATTCCTATGAAAGTACAAGAAGCATACCAAACACCAAATAGAATGGACCAAAACACGAGGGACCACCGTAATTTCCACCTGCTTGGTCTCTGACCCCCACCTCCAGTCCTCTGCTAGAGTCCCGAGCCCTTCCCAGAGATCTGCCAATCTCTGTGGGTCCAATCTGAGTTCCCGCCAGCATGATCCTTGACCCATAAAGCAGGGCCTCTGCTAAAGAAAGAGGCCTCAGCTGGAGGGTCCCAGTTTCCAGTGAGATCTGATTATCCTGCAAAAGCTTTCCAAGTTTCAGCTCAGCTTTTGTCCTCTTCCACCAGCCATTAGCTAGAGGTGAGTCTGGGCCCAATCTGGGCGGCCTTTCCCCTACAATATCCCCCCCCGACCAAACTCACTGGGTTGGCCCCTGATCATGCTGCTCCTGTCTCCTATCCCCATCGAGAGTACCCTTGGAACTCTGATACACCCCAAACCATCCCCACCACGAGCCTGCCCCCTTTACCCTCTGCCCTATCCTGCCCACTGTCCTGCCCCTCTGGTAGAGCACTAGGACAGAGCACGGAGCCAACAGTCCACTATACTTCACAGACTTCTCAGAGC